>NC_092675.1:31545111-31695111 GCF_964355755.1 Antedon mediterranea | reverse complement strand
ACAGACAGTCTGTCTAGACAGACAGACTAGACAGACTAGACAGACCGACTGTCTAGACTGTCTGTCTGTATAGACTGTCTGTCTGTCTGCAGACAGACAGTCTATACAGACAGACAGTCTAGACAGACAGACAGTCTGTCTAGACAGACAGACTAGACAGACTAGACAGACCGACTGTCTAGACTGTCTGTCTGTATAGACTGTCTGTCTGTCTGCAGACAGACAGTCTATACAGACAGACAGTCTAGACAGACAGACAGTCTGTCTAGACAGACAGACTAGACAGACAGACTGTCTAGACAGACAGTCTAGAGAGACAGACAGACAGTAAAGACAGACAGACAGTCTAGACAGACAGTATAGACAGACAGTCTGGACAGACAGTCTAGACAGACAGACAGACAGACAGTCTAGACAGACAGACAGTCTAGACAGACAGACAGTCTAGACAGACAGTCTAGACAGACAGACTGTCTAGACAGACAGTCTAGACATACAGTCTAGACAGACAATCTAGAAACCAATATGGCTTCAGACCAAACTACTCCACTGATATTGCCGTTCTATATCTTTAACAAAATCTCCTCTGCCCTCTCTGAACATCACCACACAATCGGCTTTTCCTTGACCTTTCTAAAGCCTTCGACACAATTGATCATTCCATCTTACTATCTAAACTTTATCACTATGGCATCCGTTGGACTCCCTACTCTCTACTCTCTGACTACCTCCACAACCGAACCCAAATCACATCCTTTAATTCTCACTCCTCGTGCTGCCTTCCTATGACTTGTGGCGTCCCCCAAGGATCTATACTCGGACCTCTCCTTTTCCTCATTTACATCAATGATATCCAACAAGCCTCAAGTTCTTTCTCTTATGTTTTTTTTGCCGACGATTCCAATATTTTCCTCTCTCATCCCGACCTTAACCAATTAATTTCAACTTTTAAATCCGAAATTCACCACGTCTCAAACTGGTTCAAAACTAACAAACTCTCATTAAACATTGATAAAACTAACTTTATTCACTTCTCAAATAGTAAAAAATCTAAAGAAAACCCCATCGAAATATTCATAGACGATGTTTTAATCAAACAAGTTGATCATACTCAATTCCTTGGAGTGACAATTGACAACAAACTGAACTGGAAGCGTCACATTAATACAATTTCCAACACAATCTCTCGATCTATAGGTATAATAAACAAACTCAAATTCACTTTCCCACAAAACATTTTACTTTCCCTTTATAATACCCTTATCCTGCCACATCTTAATTATTGCAACATTGCTTGGGCTGTCACACACTCTAAACACCAAACACTTTGTTCATGGACTAGCACAGAAACAACAAGACTTGACAAACTTTTTAAACTACAAAAAAAGGCAATCCGCATCTGTACCCATTCCCAACACCTCACTCATTCCAAACCCCTTTCTACAAAGTAAAAACTCTTAACATCTTCGACATAAATAATTTACAGACTGCTTTGTTCATGCACAAATTTAGTAATCAGAAACTTCCTATCACATTTAACCGATTCTTTACAAAAAACAACGACAGACAGACAGTCTAGACAGACAGACATTCTTGACAGACAGCCAGACAGTCAAGACAGACAGTCTAGACAGACAGACAGTCTAGACAGACCGACTGTCTAGACAGACAGACTGTCTAGACAGACAGACAGTCTAGACAGACACACAGACAGTCAAGACCGACAGACAGTCTAGACAGACAGACAGTCCAGACAGATGGTCCAGACAGGTGGTCTAGACAGACGGTCTAGACAGACGGTCTAGACAGACAGTCTCGACAGACAGTCTAGACAGACAGTCTAGACAGACAGTCCAGACAGACAATCCAGACGGACAGACAGTCCAGACAGTCCAGACAGACAGACAGTCCAGACAGACAGACAGTCTAGACAGACAGACAGACAGACAGTCTAGTCAGACAGACAGACAGTCTAGACACAGACAGACAGTCTAGAAAGACAGACAGTCTAGACAGACAGACAGTCTAAACAGACAGACAGTCTAGACAGACAGACAGTCTAGACAGACAGACTAGACAGTCATACAGACAGACAGACTAGACAGACTGACAGTCTAGACAGACAGACAGACAGTCTAGACAGACAGACAGACAGACCTACAGTCTAGACAGACAGACAGACAGTCTAGACAGACAGACAGTCTAGACAGACAGACAGTCTAGACAGACAGACAGTCTAGACAGACAGACAGACAGTCTAGACAGACAGACAGACATTTTCACTAACGTAATAAAACACAACATCACTCCATGAGTTCTTTTCAACGACATAACTGATCACTTTCCTGTATTTCTTCTATTGAACACATCAAACGAACCCACAACCAATGCTAAAGAAAACTTCTACTCAAGAAAAATTAATGCCAAATCAATTGCATCACTAGGAATTTATATAATGACCACTGAATGGAATGAAATATACCAGCATAACTCAGCAAATGAGTCTTTTAATTTATTTAGTAACAAATTTTCAATCTTATATAACAAATACATACCTAGAAAAAAGATTAAAATAAACAAACGAAAAATAGCAAAACCATGGATAACAAAAAAAATTATTAAATCCATAAACACTCGAAACAAGTTGTACAAAAAATATTTAAAATTACCAATATCAAAGAACAAAACAAAGTACATAGACTATAGAAGCAAACTAACCAAACTTAAAAATATCACGTAAACAACACTTCTCAAACAAATTTAACAGCTACAAAGACAACATTAAACAAACGTGGCAAGCAATCAACAACGCACTTGGAAAAAACACAACCAAAAATATACCTAATTTCTTTAATAATAATGACTCAAAAATCACCGACCCCGTTGATATTGCTACCAATTTTAACCGATACTTTGCAGAAATAGGTCCTACGTATGCCTCAAACATTCAATCATCTTCCGGGAGCCATTCTGATTTTCTAAAAGACCCTATTAAAAACTCTATCTTTTTCGCTCCTACTTCTAAAAAAGAAATTAATGACATAACATCAAAATTCAAAAACGGTAAAAGTCCGGGCCTTGACGATATTTCTCCAAAAGTAGTTAAAGACATTGCACCTCTAATTTCGGAACCGTTAACATACATCTTCAATCTGTGCTTGTCTACCGGAAAATTCCCTACAGCCTTAAAAACTTCGAAAATTATCCCAATTTATAAAAAAGGAAACCCTCACTCTTTTGCCAACTATCGTCCCATCTCTCTTCTATCGTGTTTTTCAAAAATAATCGAACGTCTTATATATAATAGACTTTTTAACTTTTTTTCTTATCACAATATTCTTCAAGACAACCAATATGGCTTCAGACCAAACTACTCCACTGATATTGCCGTTCTATATCTTTAACAAAATCTCCTCTGCCCTCTCTGAACATCACCACACAATCGGCTTTTCCTTGACCTTTCTAAAGCCTTCGACACAATTGATCATTCCATCTTACTATCTAAACTTTATCACTATGGCATCCGTTGGACTCCCTACTCTCTACTCTCTGACTACCTCCACAACCAAACCCAAATCACATCCTTTAATTCTCACTCCTCGTGCTGCCTTCCTATGACTTGTGGCGTCCCCCAAGGATCTATACTCGGACCTCTCCTTTTCCTCATTTACATCAATGATATCCAACAAGCCTCAAGTTCTTTCTCTTATGTTCTTTTTGCCGACGATTCCAATATTTTGCTCTCTCATCCCGACCTTAACCAATTAATTTCAACTTTTAAATCCGAAATTCACCACGTCTCAAACTGGTTCAAAACTAACAAACTCTTATTAAACATTGATAAAACTAACTTTATTCACTTCTCAAATAGTAAAAAATCTAAAGAAAACCCCATCGAAATATTCATAGACGATGTTTTAATCAAACAAGTTGATCATACTCAATTCCTTGGAGTGACAATTGACAACAAACTGAACTGGAAGCGTCACATTAATACAATTTCCAACACAATCTCTCGATCTATAGGTATAATAAACAAACTCAAATTCACTTTCCCACAAAACATTTTACTTTCCCTTTATAATACCCTTATCCTGCCACATCTTAATTACATTGCTTGGGCTGTCACACACTCTAAACACCAAACACTTTGTTCATGGACTAGCACAGAAACAACAAGACTTGACAAACTTTTTAAACTACAAAAAAAGGCAATCCGCATCTGTACCCATTCCCAACACCTCACTCATTCCAAACCCCTTTCTACAAAGTAAAAACTCTTAACATCTTCGACATAAATAATTTACAGACTGCTTTGTTCATGCACAAATTTAGTAATCAGAAACTTCCTATCACATTTAACCGATTCTTTACAAAAAACAACGAAGTTCACAATTATAACACCCGCAACTCTAATAAATATATCCCAATCAATAACCATTCCACAGCAAGAAACTCAATTAAATCCACTGGCCCTATTTTATGGAATTCTTTTCACACCTCCCTAACTAACCGCTCTTTCGAATCCTTCAAGTTTAGCTACAAATCATCGTTGGTATCAAAGTATTCAATCGATCTCCCCTAAGAATTCAGTCGTTATCCTCTAACCCAGTTTTTTAACTCTTGTCCAGCATCTTCGTCCCTTCTGTCCTCGTTCTGTCACGTGTTTTTGTCCTGTGTCTTGTTGTGCTTGTGTATGTAGCTTAAATTGTTTATTATTTTTTCTTTATTCTTGTTATTTATTTATTCATATTTTATTTTCTTTTATTTATTTATTTACTACTTTTGAAACATTTATTATATATACTTTTTGAATTATTTTTTTTTCTGGTGGAACTAGCCTTAAAGCCCTCCGGGCTTATTTATGTTTCTCCAGCATAAGTGCATTCTAATTATAACAAAAACAAAAAAAAACACTTTAATATTATTTCACAATGATGTATCTTATGAAAATAAATTGAATTGAATTGAATTGAATTGAAAAAAAGACAGACAGATAGTCTAGACAGACAGACAGTCTAGACAGACAGTCTAGACAGACAGTCTAGACAGACAGACAGTCTAGAGAGACAAACAGTCTAGACAGACAGACAGACAGTCTAGACAGACAGACAGTCAAGATAGACAAACAGTCTAGACAGACAGACAGTCTAGACAGACAGTCTAGACAGACAGTCTAGACAGACAGACGGTCTAGACAGACAGACGGTCTAGACAGACAGACGGTCTAGACAGACAGACGGTCTAGACAGATCTCAAAAATTTCTCGGAACATACTTGGAACATACTCGGAACATAATCGGAACATAATCGGAACATAATCGGAACATACCGGGATCATTCTCGGAAAATACTCAAAACATTCTCAAAATAGTCTCGGAACGCCTCCGGAACATACTCAGAACACACCTGGAACATACTTGGAACATACTCGGAACATACCCAGAACAAACTCGGAACATACCTGGAACAAACTAGGAACCTACCCGGACCATACTGGGAACATACAGGGAACATACTGGGAACATACTCGTAACATACCTGGAACATACTGGGAACATACTTGTAACATACCTAGAACATAACCGGAACATACCCGGAACATACCCGGAACATACCCGGAACATACCCGGAACATACTCGGAGCATATCCGGAACATACTCGGAGCATATTCGGAACATACCCGGAACATACTCGGAGCATATTTGGAACATACCCGGAACATACTCGGAGCATATTGGGAACATACTCGGAACATACCCGGAACATACTCGGAACATACTCGAAATAAACTCGGAACATACCCGGAACGTACTGGGAACATACCCGGATCATACCTCGGAACTACTACTCGGAACTACTCGGAACTACTCGTCAATATTCGGAACTACTCGGAACTACTCGGAACTAATCGGAACTACACGGAACTAAACGGAACTACTCGAAACTACTCGGAACTACTCGAAACTAATCGGAACTAAACGGAACTACACGGAACTACTCGGAACTACTCGGAACTACTCGGAACTTCCTGTTCCTGGTATGTTCTGGGTATGTTCCAAGTATGTTCCGGGTATGTTCCAGGTATGTTCCTGGTATGTTCCGGGTATGTTCCAAGTATGTTCCGAGTATGTTCCTAGTATTTCCCTTTTTTATTCCGGCAATGTTCAGAGTATGTTCCGAGAATGTTCCGGGTTTGTTCCGGGTATGTTCCGGGTTTGTTCCGGGTATGTTCCGAGTATGTTCCAATTATGTTCCAAGTACGTTCCGGGTATGTTCTAAGTTTGTTTCGAGTATGTTCCGAGTATGTTCCAGGTATGTTCCAGGTATGTTCCAAATATGCTCCGATTATGTTCCGATTATGTTCTGAGTATGTTCCGAGTATGTTCCGAGAATATTTTGAGAATGTTCCGAGTAAGTTCCGGGTATGT
The DNA here is from genome assembly GCF_964355755.1 of Antedon mediterranea. NCBI lineage: Eukaryota > Metazoa > Echinodermata > Crinoidea > Comatulida > Antedonidae > Antedon > Antedon mediterranea. The sequence goes on along the minus strand of NC_092675.1, from coordinate 31,688,679 downwards.
ACCGGGTATGTTCCAAATATGTTCCGGGTAGGTTCCGAGTATGTTTCGAGTATGTTCCGAGTATGTTCCTGGTATGTTCCAAGTACGTTGGAGTGGAGCTGTGGCTTGGTGGTTATGATGCTTGGCTACCAATCTAAGGGTCCTGGGTTCAAGTCCTGTCACATGTCAGGGTTTTTTTCTCATGACAATTTACAACTCCACTCCCAAAGACTTAATAATAAGTCTTTGTTTATGTAGAGCATCTTGTGTATGTGTTTGTCTTATATGTTCTAGTGCAGTATATGGAGAGCCATCTCGATAGTGCTTTGCACTCATGGCAATCCTCAGGGTGCTGCACCGCTGTATTGTCATGTATTGTTGTACCTGAAAATCTAATAAAATAAAATAAATAAAAAAATAAAATGTTCTGGGTGTGTCCTGAGTATGTTCCGGAGGCCTTCCGAGAATATTTTGAGAATGTTTTGAGTATTTTCCGAGAATGATTCGAATATGTTCCAATTATGTTCCGTGTAAGTTTTGAGTATGTTCCGAGTTTGTTCCGGGTATGTTCCTGGTATGTTTTAGGTATGTTCAAAGTTTGTTTGGAGTATGTTCCTAGTTATTAATTGTATCAAACGCACAACGCTAAAATAGTATCTAGTTATTAATTGTATTTTCTATTCTAGTGTAGTAAGTTTGTACAGTTTTTATTTTTAGAACATAACAGTAAACTTGACGTTTAGTTGATTGCTTGCCACCGCAGCCGGTCTAACTTGTCCAACAAATTGAATAAATTCAATAACACCTGCCATTGTTGCTGAAACATCAACTATCGGTGTTGTCATCAACAGTATTAATTGTATAGATAAGTCATGTTTAATTTAGGATCACACCTGCCATTCATAGGTTGCTGAAACATCAACCATCGGTGTTGTCATCAACAGTATTAATTGTATAGATAAGTCATGTTTAATTTAGGATCACACCTGCCATTCATAAGTTGCTGAAACATCCATCATCGGTTGTCATCAACTATATTAATTGTATAGATAAGTGATGTTTAATTTAGGATTAAAAGAAATGCTAAATCAAAATGATAAATTAAAACAACCAGAAAATTAGCAGAGCTTTCGGGCAACACTAGCACTTCATCAGTGCAAGTGAAGTTAGGGCGCGTTTATACAACATGCTATTACACGCATATTCACCACGCTTACAAAAAGTGTGTTGTGTAACATCGAAGAGATTCCGTGTAATGAGATTTTAATTGCAAAAAAGGCTACTTGGCTGAATCCTAAAATTGTGTGGATTCCCGGTTGCAGTTGGCGTGTTGAAGGTGTCCTCAGAGTATTGTTTTGACCTCTCGTTAAATATAAGTATGTGCTGTGAAAATGTTTACCAAATCTACAGTAATAAATGATTGTGCTTTTGCATATTTTAACTGATTTAGCACTTGACATTAATGCTAATCAAATGTTGGCATAATTTGGCAAAATGTAGCATAGTTTTATCCTAATTCTAAAACATTTTTTTTTTAATTCAAAAGCAGATTTAAAAAATCAATAACTGAATAAACTAAATTTTACATGAAATCATCCATTTTATTAAAATCCTTAATAAACACTTAGGATTATGAACTATGGTATGACACGGTATTACGATTTAATGTATAACTACAATGTTTTTGTGGGGTTGACCTCGGCCCGTGCAACACGCTAAAAATTAAAGATGTGTTCAAATTTAGGGTGTTGTATAAACACAGCCTTAGAGATATATATATATACATATACTTAGGATGTATAAAGATATTATTTTTTCACTTTTCTATAGATCAGAGAGTAACTAAAATAGCACTGATTATGTTTAAATAGTATAACACTGAATCAAAATAACGAAAGGAAAGCCATGATTCAACGTTTCGATCTTTATTTGATTAGCAATATTATAGCATAATAATTACAATTTAAAAAGTTAATTTTTTGGATATTTTCCCAAAAAAAATCCTAGCACACAGTATAGTACAGGATTCTTTTTTTTACAATTCTTGTCTATGTCTAGGGTAGTGTTATAGGTAGGAGTTAAATGCTATACCTTGTTGGATACTACCTTGCTGAATACTTGTATCTAATAGGATTATTTATATACACCTGAAAGCCAGAAATGTAAGTTTATTGGATACTACTAACTGTATTTCCTTACTTATACCATAAGAGTAGTGTTTATCCTTTTGTTGATATATGTATTACTGTTTTGTTTACTAGTAGAACTGTTCCTATTTTGATTTATATAGTTTAAACCTTCATACGTCAAACAGTCAATTACAAAAATATGTCCATCATTGGAGAGTTAAAATAAACTCTGATGCGTATCATTTTGCTGTTCATTGACTATTTTATGCGCAATATTCCGCACCTGGTGTGCTACAATAAGCATAATCTTTCTGTAACTGAAAAACTGACCTCACCAACATAATTTCATTACCAGACTGACCCCACCCATCTGTGTTGTAGAATAGCCACATGGCGCTTAAGTGGGTCAATAATGGCATACGCTACATTCTGCTCATGCTCTACGTTACTTGGAAATACTAGCATACAATCCTTATCCTTTAAAATAAAAAAAAATATCAGAATTTCTAAATGTAAAGTTACATTATATTCAATATTTCTTTTTTTTTAAATATTTCTTTTAACTCAAACTGGCTTTCGTGAGCCTGTATATTTTTTAATTACTCGATAAACATGGTAAAGAGTATAATTTAAATTTCATTTTCTATTTTAATTAAAAGTCCCTTCCCCAATATTGTCTATCCACAAGTTTGATGAGGAAATTATATATTTCATACAGTATATATATATAAACACAGCAGGCAAAGAACATTAATTCTAAACCGCCTAGTGATATACTAAAATTTAATTAATTAATTTGAAACGATAAAGATGAGGAAATCTGTGAGAATGAGAAAAAGTCGCCCAAACCGAGACTCGAACTCGGACCGCCTGCTTGATATGCAGATGTCCTAACCATTAGACCACTGGGGCTTTCATGGTATTGTTCGAACTCGATTGGATAGCGATTCTTTAACATTCTCGGCGTGGTACGGCGGAACTGCACTAGTCCTCAGTAGTACGCACGCGCAACAGAGATCAAATTGATACGCCCTCATCTTTCACTATTTTTATTCACAAGGCGGGATCTCCGAAGAGATACTTTTATATAAACACAGCAGGCAAAGAACATTAATTCTAAACCGCCTGGTGATATACAGTATATATATATATATATTTTCTATGAATTCTGCTGTCAAAAATATACTGTACTGTACACTGTATAATAATATTTATTTTGCTACAGCAGAAACAGTTATTTCTTGATAAAATAATTATTGGCCTCATCATTTCACTAAATGTCTTTGTTATAAAACAGGATTTGTTTTGAAATCCTACAGTTAATTCAGGAACTAAGATAATATTAGTAATTTAATATTATATACTTACAAATCCTTTGAATCTATATACAATTGAAGACACGAGAAGCTCTTTGCTATCCTTTTGAACACTATGAATGAACAATAAAACATCCTGTACTATTAATTCACAATTAATTTGTAAAAACAAGTAGAAAGCTTTTTGGTGATACAGTAATATTATAGTTTTATCATTCAGAAATAATAATGTACTTATTTCTTCACGAGTTTAACATTTTAACACACACTATATTTATTAAAGAGTATCAGTTTATAATTTACTATTTTTCTACAATAAAATAAACTGTACTTCAAACAATCAAATTTACCTTATCAAATTTTTATATAATGCTTTTATAGTATCAAAATATGGCATTATGTTATCTTCATATTGACACACTGGGCCACCAAGGCAAATTAGTTTCAGAAGACGAAATAGAAACTCATCTCTCTCTTGATCAGTGTAGATCTCATAGTTATCAGAGTCTTCTACAAGCAGCATCTAAAAAAATATCTCTTTTCGATATTATATATTGCACATTAAAAAACAGAATATATTCATTATCAGTGCTCTCACCATCATTTGAGTAAGGGTGGTGTTTAAAAGAAAAAATAAATATAAACAATTTATGCGTGGTGGTGAACACTGCACTTGTTCTCCCTTCTAATTGGCTGAGAGCAAGGGAGCCACCGAGGTGGAGTCCAGGGGCGAATTATTTTCTACCAACCTTTCTTAGTTCATCAGCAATTGTAAAGCCTTCATAAAACTCGTCTAAACATTTGGCAATACTTCCATTTTCCCTTACAATTGACTCTTTCTGTAGTCTATCAAAAAATGACATACTAGTATAAAAACAGGGTACTGGGCTGCATTCCACTCTAACTACATTCGTAGCTGTAAAACAACAAAGTATGTTAACAATACTGTAACATGGCTCCTTTAAGTTTTTGTCTAGTTTTCATCATTGAATTAAATATCAAATAATTGGGAAATTCAAGCCAGCACGGCCTCAAACTTGACTGACATGTAATCTTTGTGGTACACCATGTGTTAATTCTAAACACCACAAACATAATTAGAAATTTAGCTAAAAATTTATGAATGATAGTTTCAAATTCTTTATGTCAAATTCTTTAATAGAGGGATTGATGAAAATATAAAATGTCACCTATTGTTTTTTTTTAAATATCACTTATTATAACATAAATAAATTCCTGTCATTTGATTGGATGGTTGTGGGTCATATTACATGCAAATACAAATAATGAATGTTTATGATGATGGTGAGAATATTTCATGAGTTAAAAAATTGACTGCTCTATTTTTAACAAGGCACATCAAGTTGGTAGCCAAAGCATTTTCATTTTTTCAGTGATTTGTCTTTGGATTTAAAGTAAATAATAGAGATTTTTAGATAAGTTAAAGATGTATTGTCCCCCAAAACATGAAAAATTAAGATTAATTAAATCAGAATTGAATCAGACAGAATATGTTATTTTGTAGTTTAAATAAAGTTAATCACTTAATAATGTTTTCACTTTTTTGAAAATGACAAAATAAATGGTTAAATTCAACCAAAAACACATTGGCTGGCATCCAATTTGACTTTTTTTTTTTTTTATTCATACTCATCCAACAGCGAGTAACTCACCAACTACAGGATGAATAAACTATTTAATAATTTATCGTGCTTATAAACTAAGTCTCATTTGAGGCTTAGGGAGTGGAGTTGAAAGAGTCATGAGTTACAACCCTGCACTAGGTCAGGATTGAACCCGGGACCAGGTCAGGATTGAACCCGGGACCTTGGGATTGGAAGGCAAGCACGTTAACCACCAAGCTACAGCTCCACTCCAAATTATTTTTTCAGGTGGACAATACATCTTTAATAGACGTAAATGGTTGCTATTTTTTTTAAATGGCCAGATAAGCATTAACGAGATATCATTCATCATAAACTGTTTGGTAGTACATATATATTTTCTATATTTCCTCGTATATTTAACAATAAGAATGACCTGGTTTTTTTAATGATTTTAAAGTAATCTATTAGTTAATTATATAATTTGTATCAAATAAATGATTAACCTACCAAAGTTTGTAGCAACACCACTGCTGTTTAAAATGTTTAAGGTGTCTGTGACATTTGAATCTTCAAAAAACTCCTGAAAAAAAAACGTGCTACAGTAGATAGTTTGTGGTATACAATGATGAATTATGACTATTTAATGAGGTGGAGCCGGGTAAAATAGAGCATTGAATGGAATAGTCTCTCCACTCAACGAAAAATCTTGCTCCTTACTTTTAAAGCACTTCTTTTCAACCAACCTGCTTACATCCGTCAATTAATCGCCTTTTATGTTCCTGGACGAACTCTTAGATCATCTGATGATTTTTTACTCTCTGTTCCACGCATAGCCACTAAAACCTTTGGTCATAGATCGTTTTCTTTTGCTGCACCCACACTCTGGAATTCACTCCCCCCACAAATTAAACACTGCTCTTCTGTTGCCTTATTTAAAAAATTGCTCAAAACTCATTTTTTCGACCACTAACATGCCCAGCGCCTTTGATTTTGTACCTCGGTCTTTGAATTGACGCTTTATAAATTTTGATATAATAATAATAATAATTCATTTGTTTTAATAACTGTCTAAAATAAACTTTTATTCGATTTTCATCAAATAAATTATAAACATGTGAAATGCAATCCGCACGTTGAAACGCATCAACAATTAATATCACGTATGGTATTGACGTCAACAAAGAATGTATGATGTAGTATTTTACACACGTACGTAGATACAGAGGTTGTCCAAACTGCATATTATGGCTTATTTTCTGTTTAGGTTTAAGGAAAAATATAATATGCAGTAAAGTGTAAAACCAGAACTTTATATAATGTAAAATAATTATTCAGAATACCACAATGAAAGACGAGACATAATTTAGGGCTTAGTGTTAAAATTTGCCACAAGTGCATTCAGTGCATGTTTTGAACTGTTTGCACGATGCAAAGAATGACAAAACATGACATATTTGGCTAAATCGGTACAGCTTGCTGAAATCAGTCAACAACCACGTCAAGCTGAATTGCTGACTAGAATCCATGTGAATAAACAAAATTAAAATAGAATGAGAAGAAGATTGATCAATGAACAAGTTACCTTCATAAAATCATCTTTCATGTAAGTTTGAAACATCTGATCATAGTTATAGTGTTGAATAAGCATCTTTACACCCCTATAATTTAAAGTATATTTTTTCATTTTAAACTTGTGCATAGAAAAATCTACCCGGCGAGTTATTCATTGTGGTTTCAGGCATTTCGTCACTTCTATTTTGACATGCATGTACAAATTAGCTGATGAAATTAAAAGAAACACATAACAATCCACATAGACGAAAGAAATAACTTACAAATTGATTTGATACCATACATAAAAAGAAAACAAACATAGAAAAAACATGCATTTGTATGATTCCAGGGATAGCCTCTAAATCCACAAAAGAGGATACATCCTGAGGGATTGTTTTTGATTATATATTCTATGGACCTACCTTGTGTAAATGGATAAAATAAAAGGCAAAAAACATTGGGGAATAAAAAAAAAATTATAATTAATCTTCATTTTTCTTGTTTTTGGGGGACAATAAATCTTTAAAAAACATAACCAATGTCTTTATGTGATGTCATTAATTATCTAAATTACAATCAACTTACATAAAAATAAAGAGACACTGCTTTATACATTGATACCAAAAATTATGAGCAAGTAAAACTGCACTTACAGATATTTGTGTTCCTTACCCCAAAATTGTCCAAAACTCTGGAACTGATTGGTATAATTAGAAACGCGTTAAAATCCCACATTAGGGATGAGAATATTTAATGTTAACATCATGTTCACTGGATATAGGTAGGCATACATAAAGATACAAAAAAATGTACTTAATAGCCTTGGGCTGTGTCCCTTCTAAGTGACATTTTCTTTGAAGTTGTCTTTTCTATAAATATATTGGGTTGGATGGAACAACTTAGTCACCATGTACTGGATACTTAATTGGAGTGAAAATCTAAATTCTTGAACTATGATCTAATTGAATACTATAAAAGATATTAAGTTTATAATTTACAGTCCCTTTCTTTTTTATGCAAAAAAATAAAGAATACTAAAATGAAACATTGAAAAGTCATTTTTAGTGTATTAACATACATAAGATATTAAAAAAATGCAGTGACTTGTTTCTATTTTATATCACTGTGCTCCACTGGCTCCAAATTGGGTCCACTTGAGCACAGTGTATTAACATTTGAAAAGATTTTAAAATTCAGTAACTTATTTCTATTTTATATAACTGTGCTCCCCTGGCACCAAATTGGGTCCACTTAAAGCACAGTGTATTAAAATATGAAAATATATTAAAATGCAGTGACTTTTTCTATTTTATATCACTGTGCTCCTCTGGGCGCGCGTGCCAAATTGGGTCCACTTGAACACAGTGTATTAAAATACGAAAATAAATACGCCAGCAAAATAATTAACATTCAGTGACTTGTTTCTATTTATAATTTTATATCACTGTGCTCCACTGGCTCCAAATTGTGTTCACTTGAGCACAACACAGTGTATTAACATACGAAAAGATAATAAATTTAGTGACTTATTTCTATTTTATATCACTACTGTGTGCTCCACTGGTGCTAAATTTGATCCACTGGACCAGGGCGGACAACTCGTGAGTAGGTTGGATGAAGATTTTGAGTAATTTTAAGGGGTGGGTACGAAACTGCATTAGCGCCCCTAGGCCTACTAGCTAGGGCCTTAGCCTAGAATTAGATGCAACAAATAATTATAATTAATAATAACCGATTTGTGATTCGAGACTCACCACTTCTGAAAGAGTTCAATAACATTTTTATCAGTAGTAAAGACACATTGTTTATCAAGTTTTAAAAATTTAAACCGTTTTCTGCCACCTTCTTCCATTTTAATAGTATAGTAATACTAATTAGCCCCTAGCCTAAACTTATAACACAAGAATCTCCTGTTCTTCAATTTGCATTCGAAACACAGTATCGGAAGTACAGGGTTAAAAGGTCAAACTGGGCGACGCCATTTCACATCATGGAGCAGCGCCCCCTCCAAACTAGGAAGTCAATTACTCTACCCCCCCCCCCCCCCCCTCCCCCCCACTAGAGTATTAGCAGATCCCCTCTATGATTTTGACTTTCTAATTTGATGCGGGCGCACTACTCCTCAGTCAATTACTCTACTCCACCCTAGAGCATTAGCAGATCCCCTCTATGATTTTGACTTTCTAATTTGAAGCGGGCGCCCTACTCCATGGCTCACAATGGCGCCACCCATAGCTCTATTCTATCCCACAATGCCTTTCGAAATTGTTACGCGCTTCGGACGAACAGGAGATTCTTGTGTTATAAGTTCTTTGGTATAATTACGAATTCTCGTCGTTGTTGTTGTTGTTTTGAATTAAATAATTTGACAGCGCCCTCTTTCATCATGGAATCACTGGACGTGTAGAGTAGTACACTCTAGGCCTACTTCCCAAAGAGTAGCCAGAGCTTCTCCCCGGAAAGCGCACCTATTCATTGAAATATGAAATTAAATATTAAGTCTCCAATAGGCCTACTAACCCACCATTGTTGGGGCAGAGCTAAATGAAATAGAGCCCAGAATTGCACTTATACTTATTACATACACCTATGATAATTATGATTTAAAATTTCAACTATCCAGATGCGACTTTAAAATTTTAGGTGAGGTTATTTACTTTAAAAACTCCACTTCGTATATGCCTATGCGGCGACGGAATTAGTCTAAGCTTCGAAAATTCGTCTAGAAATCGGCATCTTTGCAAATGTTCTATATTTGATCTTATTTCACTCTCCATTAATAATAATAATAATAATAACAGGATTTTTATAGCGCACATACCACTCAAGAGTGCTCAAGGCGCATTCAAAAAAATAAAAACATAAAAAATAAAAAAATAAAAACTAAAAAATAAAAACATTAACCGCATACAAAAACCATCGGAGACAAACTATCTGTTTAAAACATGTTTTTATTCTGGGATGGTGCGGCCATACACACCAACTACCATAAACGTTTATTCATAACATATTAAAATACAACATCTTGCATAAATCGGACATTTGCTACCAATGTAGCAACATTGATTAACAAAATCAAAATAAAAAAAGATGTTAAATGTGCTCTCCCTGCCTCAGTACTATAAGGCCTTACCAGTACCACAGGCTTTTCAAAAAGAAGACCATGTGCTCCTTCATTTTAGTACTCTTGGGTGGACTTCTTTTCCACATGGAGTTCTTTTCGAGATTACTTTTGCAAACTAAAAGGTTCCCGCCCGGAAATTGTTTTACATGATTTGAACAATCTTCTAATGTAGGCCCTAAATGTTAACAACATCAAAATTTAAGTGTAGCGTGTTGACCGGCACAAACTTTAGAAAAAGCCAAAGAATAAAAAAGGTGAGTTTTAAGAACAGATTAATAATTTATTGTTTTAACGATGACGAATGAGGTAATAAATTCCAAGAGAAAGATCCACCGCCAAAAAATGTCCAATGAAAATGAAATTTGCCAAGTTTGTTTTAGGCACTTAAAGGGTGAATATATCATTGGATGAGCGAAGACGGTCAGAAATAATGTGAAGCTGCAGTGATAGTTTTTGAAAGAGTCGAACTTGCGAGCTTTAAACGTTGTAGGCGTTGGATGTCTTTGGCCGAATACAGTAGCTGTAATATAATTAAATTAACAACCTTCACTTGTTTTCACGTTGTAGGCGTTGGATGTCTTTGGCCGAATACAGTAGCTGTAATATAATTAAATTAACAACCTTCACTTGTTTTCTAATACATCTAGTTCATTTGTTTCTTACATTCACCATATTCAATTTGTTAAATTGTTTCCAAAATTTCCAATGTATAAATGATTTAAAAATAATTGTGTGTAAAATTGTATTATCACCATCACCCGATACGTTTCGCATCCAAAGCAAATTAATTAGAACGTTCTAATTTTGAATACATTGAATCACTACATCATAGTTATATCATTTGTTATTAATATTTATTAGTGTAATTATAATATCGATAAGTTTTATAATGAGGAAGAAGTTAATTAATAATATTTGCTATACTTATACAAGCATTTGTTTATTATAAATTTTGAATAATTGCATCAATATGTGAATAGAAAACAAGCTATGCCAACGTTTCTGTAATTTTATTTTCATCAGCTGAAGCTGGATAATCCTCGTATTGGTTTTTCAGTTTCTTGATTCTCTTATCTCTTGGAGTCTTCTCTTGGAGTCTTCTCTTGGAGTCTTGGAGTCTTCTCTTATCTCTTGGAGTCTTCCAAAACTATAAAATTCAAGTTTAAGTACAATGTGAATAAGGATGTATTTATTGTAATATAATGTTGCGTTGTTGAGGTACTAATGAAGACTCTGACTCGCTTGACTGTCGTAACACATATTATATTGTTTATTCAGTATAATACTTCAGTACAATATACAACTATAAGTATAGATAAGGAACGGACGATCAATGATGCTGTCGGTGAGGTGTGAAGTGTGTAGGTCTGTTTCTGAAGAAGTGGCTGTAAGGTGTAGATGTTCTTCTGAAGAAGTGGCTGTGAGGTGTAGATGTTCCGTGAAGTGGCTGTAAGGTGTGTGTTCCGTGAAGTGGCTGTAAGGTGTGTCTGGGCCCTTCTGAAACTTGGGAGTATATTGGCCCTCGGTTCATTTGCATATGTCACTACGTAATCTTAGAGGTTACTGATTGGTCCTAAGTTGGTCCAGGGGTGTTTAAGTGGGAGTGATTAACGGTATAATAAGGTATTTCTGTGATGGATGACACTGTCAAATCTGTACTTAAATAGTGTCAATCACTCCTGGTTTAACGATGGGAAAGGTCACAAAATTAAGCTAAGTGTTTTCTTTAGGGATTCTATTATAAACTAAATGGTCATTAAAACATCTGGACAAACTCTCCTCTGGACTTTCTGGGTCAAGTTTGTGAACCTATTTAAATTCTGATACAAAGGTCGATTTCTTAAATATAAAAGTATATCGTTTTATTACATCCCTCTGTTTCCCTTTTTTTTCTAATCTATTTAACATATAAAAATGGTTATAATAGTGGCATGCAAAATTAAAGTTATATAAAGGAAAAAAAAACATTATTATACATATATGCAAAATTGAGTTAGCCAAAACCATTTACTCTGAAGTGTAACCTTATCACTTTCACTCTCTCTCTTCTCTCTTTTTAAAAAATGAAATTAAAAATTAATTTGGTATAAAATTCGCGTAAATCAAACATAAATCAGTTCAAATAAAAATACAAAACTTAAAAATAGTATGTTACATTGAACATACATCAAATTGTGCGACAACTCATCGCATTCTAATGGCCTTCAAACATAAATCATCAAATTAAAACATAAAACTCAAGAAACTGTGGCTGATTAGCCTAAAATCAAAATATCAAACTTAATCACTTAAAACTTTAAAAGAAACAAATGTGTGTGTCCCGTTGACACAAACTTATCCACAATATATCGTTATCATCACAACTTTATCGATTTAAGCATTTATATTCACAGGTAATTACGATTTCAATCAATCGACAAATTCGACTTTTGTACTCAATTTAAAAAAAAATTACAATTAAAAGTACTAAGAAAATCTCCTGTTATTGTATATCAATTAATTAATGCTTGAGATTAACGACTCAAAGGTTAAACAAAATATTTGTTACAAAATGATTGTCGTTCTTTTCAATATCTCAATATATCGATCATCAAAATTCAAAATTAATCTTTATCAAAAAACTCGTTACAAATCAATACTTAAACATAAATTCAATTCTCTTTTAACTGAAATCACATCATTACTAAACAAATCTCATCAAATACGTAGACTATGCTATCATTAATTTAGCAAATGTCGTAATTTAAAAATAATCTTGCAAAAAAAAATTAAATCAGTAATTCGTTGCATTATACAAACGTTTTATGAATCGTTTTGGCGATCCACTTATCGGTATCTGTTTATCATTAATGATCTCTTTAATTAATTTATCTGTATCGTTATATCTGTCAATATTCCACCAAAATTTGCGATCATTAGATTCGTGTTTTGTTTTATCGGTGTTGCGTTCGGCTGAAGTCGGTTTAGAATATGAAACTAAAACTTGGAAATGTCCTGCTTTAAATCTACCTCGGTTTAATATCATATTTGAATCATTAGGTGCTGTCATAATTAAATTAGTTTGTTCCTTAATTTGTTCTTCTTTCATTTGGAATGGGGCTGCTAATCCCATGTTATTCTCTACACAGTCAATGTAAGGTTGCAAGTTAAGGGGTTCTATCTTAGTTGGATGTGTAAGGGTATCTGATTGCAATTGGGCTGGTGTCCTATCATGTTCAACATTGGTTTCGTCATTTACTACATTAATGGTGTTTTGGATTTTCTCGTTATTATCATCGGTGGGTTCATTCAACAATTGTTTAAGTTTTTGTAGATGTGTAAAATTTTTGCGTTCTTTAGGCGTTCTCATAAAACAGGGTTTCAGTCTTTTATAATTGAATACGTCGCGAAGTATTTCTCCTTTAATCGTCGCTAGGATGTAGTGTGTTCTGTCTAGTACTTCATGAATCACTAATGGTCCGACCCATTCTGCGGCGATTTTCTTTGAATTTGCTGTTAGTGATGATGATGTTGGCTTGTATAAATATACGAGTTGTCCTACTGAGTAAATTGGACTTTTTTCTAAGCGTTGGGAAATTTTCGAGTTTTGGACGTTTTGTTGTGTTCGCTGTAATTGTAGCATTGTCTGTGAAATGTTTTGAAATTTCTTCTTGAGATGTTCAAAGTATTCTTCATAGGAATGAGACAATCCTGAAATAGGGTTAAATGCTAATGAGGTCAAACTTGGAAGTTGGCGGCCAAAAACTAATTCGTAAGGGGAGTGGTTTCCTAGATGTGGGGATGAAAACGAGTTATAAGCATAACATGTTGTTGATACAAATCTAACCCAATCTGTTCCGAATTGGTTAAGGTTGACCTTTAACAGGTCCGATACGGTGCGGATATGACGTTCAACTTGTAAACTACCGTGATTGTGGACGCTGATGATTTTCCTATCAATATTAAGGGTATTACATAATAGTGTTAATAATTTTCCTGTAAGGGAGGTTGCTGCATCTGAAATAAGACGAGATGGGGGCCCAAAAATACTGATGACCTTTTGAATTAGTGCTTCGCAAATTGTTTCGGCATCAATGGATTTCAAAGGTACACAAATCAAAAATCTAGTTATCTCATCACATACTACCATAATATGTTTAAAACCTGAAGGTGATGTTGGCATACTCTTAAAATCTAGACTGAGTGTATGAAAGGGACGGTAAGTTGCTGGTACTCGATCGTGTAAAGGACGTAATTTATCGGTTTTGGGACGAAATTGTTGACATCTGAGACACGCTTGGGTATAATTGTTGACTTTCTCGAACATAAGGGGCATGTAAAATAATTTCCTAATGGTAAGGTAAGTACGCATCGTACCTTGGTGGCTACTTAACAAATTGTCGTGATACTGAGAAATAATAGTCTCTGATAAGTTTTCAGGAACAGCTAATTGCAATACAAATTCTCCACCTTTATCTTGGAAAAATAAACGGAATAGTAAACCGTTGCACAATATGTACTGCTCTGACTTATTCTGAACTGCACGAGCTGCTTTCTTATCAGCTGGAAGGATATCATGAGCTAAATAATCGTAAACTGGCTTAAAAAATGGTGAAGTTTCTTGTTCAACACGTAATTGTTTAACATCTACTGGGAGGTTATAATCTCTAATTATCTTTCTTTGAATAACATCAATTAATCTATCTAAGTCTTGTTGTTTTGGGATGTGTGCTGACTTAAATTCAGTTATGTTGGGTACTAGTGGTTTGGGCGATGTATACAATTCAACTGGTACATTTCGATGTGTAGTATCTTTGCTTTGCTTATTTTTGTCTACTAGTCGTTCCTCTGGAGGTTGTCGAATGTTTACATTACGTATTGGGGGTGGTGTTACGATAGGTGGCGTTATGATAGGCGGTGATCGATGTGCGTTTGTTTGATATATATTCATTGTACATATTCTCTAAGTTCTTTAAATTTGACCAATTGACGTTTGATTAACGCTCGAGGGAGGAGTAGAGCCAATTACGAGCTATATATATATAAACAACCGGATGGGCAGACTATAAATAAGTTGCACGAGCGTATCAAATATACATTATTTACTGTCGAATTATAAGTTAATTTACTTTTGTGAGATTGTTGTAATAGTTGAACTTGAAATTTTATTGTTTGAGTTTTATATCGTTTATTTAGTTTAATATTGTTTATTTTAAATACATTTTAATTTTATTTATCGTAATTTTAGTCAATTCCAAATTTCCCCCTAAAATGGAATCCGAAAAGCTTGACGTTACACAGTAATGCTTAAAACACAAAATTCAAATGACGCCCCTGTCCACAGAATGTGCCCTTATAAAGAAGATAATCCTTTACCAAAGCGAACAAAACGTAATTCTCCATATTACCAAAACGATGCCATTTACTTTAGATTCCTTGAAAAGAGTTTTATTATTCCTTTGCGACATCCGTCCAGCAGACCAACTGACAAACCTCAAATTAAATACCCTTTTACACATTGGCAGTTATTTATGTTGTTTCGACAAAATGTCCTCCCCCATTATAGACTACATTTGGAAGCATAAGAGTGAACCAGCCCTACTTGACTTTTCCACAATCGACCTTTCCATTAATCTAGACGGCATCGCCACTTGTATACCAAACACACATGCATTTCACAGACAACATATTTATTCTATGACCCTCCTGCTCTTAGCAATTACAAAAGACATCAAAGCCCCACAATGCACAACATTTTTTTCAAGAGTCCGACAACAAACAGGCATCATACCCCAAGACGAATTAAAACCTAGCGAACACTCACCATTTGGATATGTTGTAACTAAATATAAGAAAAAACTACATTCGCACATCCGTAACATGCAGTACCTGGAAAATAAATACCAAGATACCCCCTGCCAAATTTGTCAATGTAACCCCGAAATTAAAAACTTTCATACTGATTGTACAATCAACAAATGCTGCGGCACATTTTTTCACAAAAATTGCCAACAAATATCCTTCAACAAGAAATACCAATGCTTGAATTGCGGTATGGTATATTTGAATGAGATCCCTTACACCACTACCTACATGTTGGACATACCGTGGAGTGCATTCCGTTTTTATCGATTATTATATAAACCCACCGATTGATTTCAATTTATCCTTTATAAAAATTTTTTTCTATTTCAAATAATTAACGAGAGTCGACTTCTTGACCGATGTTTTTTAGGGAAACCCAACCGTTGTGATGTTTATATTTCGGTAATCCGAATTTTTATACCAAATTCATTTTTAATTTCATTTTTTTAAAGAGAGAGAAGAGAGAGAGTGAAAGTGATAAGGTTACACTTCAGAGTCAATGGTTTTGGCTAACTCAATTTTGCATATATGTATAATAATGTTTTTTTTTCCTTTATATAACTTTAATTTTGCATGCCACCATTATAACCATTTTTATATTTTAAATAGATTAGAAGAAGAAAAAAAGGGAAACAGAGGGATGTAATATAACGATATACTTTTATATTTAAGAAATCGACCTTTGTATCGGAATTCAAATAAGTTCACAAACTTGACCCAGAAAGTCCAGGGGAGAGTTTGTCCAGATGTTTTAATGACCATTTAGTTTATAATAGAGTCCCTAAAGAAAACACTTAGCTTAACTTTGCGACCGTTCCCATCGTAAAACAATTAGATACTGACAGTTTTAAGCAGAGATTCGACAGGGCCAATTCATCATTGTAACCTCCCCAGATAAGATCAATCACTCCCACTTAAACACCCCTGGATCAACTTAGGACCAATCGTTACCCTCTAATATTACGTAGTGACATATGCAAATGAACCGAGGGCCAATATACTCCCAAGTTTCAGAAGGGCCCAGACACACCTTACAGCCACCTCACAGAGCACACACCTCACAGCCATTTCTTCAGAAGAACATCTACACCTCACAGCCACTTCTCCAGAAGCAGACTAACACACTTCACACCTCACTGACAGCATCATTGATCGTCCGTTCCTTATCTATACTTATAGTTGTATATTGTACTGAAGTATTATACTGAATAAACAATATATGTGTTACGACAGTCAAGCGAGTAAGAGTCTTCATTAGTACCTCAACGCAACATTATATTACATTATTAATGGTGTAGAAACAAATTATATAGAAATATTGAATGCATGCTATTCTTATATAAAACAGAATATCTTACCTTAACAGTCAAAAAGACACAACATGCAAAAATACCACCCATAACCTTCAAAGCGACAAAAGTACCAATGAAGCCAAAACGATAATGTTCAAGATCGTATATTAGACATGCACCATTTCCAGCATCTGTTTCTTGACGATATAAACATGTTGAAGAAATAGCGGCACCAAAGTATAGGCTAGCAGGTAAGAAACCTACAACGTAATCAATCAGTTCTTTAAAAAATAATTTTTGGCAGCCGCAGCCCGTAAGGATTTTATGGATAGGTTCGAATTAGAAAAAAAGAAGAATTTATGGAGAGAATGCGTCTGCACTCCCTTACTAATTGAGAGAATCATCTTGAAAATAAAGTAATATTGAAGCAAGGTAGGTCATTAAAATTACCTAGTGTTCTTACTACAAGACTCTGGTAACCCATCGCTACAGCTCTGTCCTCGTCTGCTACAGATCTAAGTAAATAAACTTTACATTTTCATATTGGTACAGTATTATTGGTATTTTCCAATAAATTGAAGAAATGCATAAATGAGTAAATGGACCAAAAACGAAAAATCTCATACGAAAGGTAAATAGTTTGACTGTCCATGAAGGAAGTATCCCGATATGTATGTCGAATACGGAATTACGGGTGGTGCGTGCAAAAATATTGTAAAATGCGGAACTAACACTTGACATACGGTAGGTACCTTAATGTTGTCATTACGCATGGATTTGTTCTCATACTAGCAAACATTGAAATGATTGCAACAAATAGAGCAAATACAAATGTTTTATCACAAACAAAATTGCATACGCCCTCAATAGCCACAGGAATGTCACTGTCCGTGTAAGATTGACCAATGCATGCACAGTCCGAAAAGTTCTGTAAATTATAAAAACATCAAACAAACAATATACATTCTTTGTTAGAATTAATTATTCACATATGCCTACATATTATAATCTAATAAATGTTTAAAAACAAATTGTACTAAACTCATTACATTATTAAATATTATTATAAAAAATCACTCAGTAAAATATTGAGAGTAATTTTGATACCATTTTGTTGTTAGCAATATCATTGTGTAGTGTAGTACATCCTGCATGGCACGGGGATAGATACGTTACACCATCTGCGCCACAAACAGGTTCGTAAACACCGTTTGAACATGAGCAATGCTGATTACAGGCATCACCAGCAACTGGTAAACTTCTGTTAAGGATGAAACCAAACAAATTACAAATATAAGTTAGATAATTGATCATACTTATCGTGTTTATACGGGCTTTAACTTGATGACCAGGATGGGAATCAATTAAACGTCTGAGTTGTGGCTGAGTAAACAATCAGGTTGTGGGTAGTAGGCCTAATACGACGGTAAAATCGTCAGACATTTTCTATCTAACGTGGCAGTATCAAAAAAATTTATAGTATCAGATATCTGAGTTGTCTAGATCTAGAAAACTCAGATATATCTGAGATCTAAGTTTTCTAGACACCCTAATATTTAGATGGATGTGAATTACTTACAATTGTTGGTGATTTTCATAGTTAACAGTTACACCAGCTATTTTAGGATTGGTACATCCAATAAAGAGTACAGGAATTGACAAACACGCCGCCGTCAAACAGATGCTTACTACCATGAGAGATAAGCCGCGTAACTTTAGTTTTAATCTTTTTATTATAAAACTGCTTATAACGTTGCCAATTATATTACCTGGAGCTGTGGTAAGACCTAAAAATAACAAGAAATATTTCTTACAAAAAAAGCCGCTCGACCTTTTTACGTAACAGTTGGAATTACTGTTCTTGTAATTAAATAAATTAAATTTACATAAATTGGTCTTAAAAAGTGACACTAAATACGTATGACGTGATCTGCAACAAACTATGCCGGTGGAGAAGAAAATTGCATATGTAATCTTTTTGTCACTTTTCGTTGGAAGTTCTTTAAATTTCTCCCGTTGATGATCTCTACAACCATCAGTTAGTTAATGCTTACGGATGATGAGCATCTTAATTTTTTTTTAAACACAACCACCCCAACCCTTTTAAAGAAAACTGATTTTTTCTATATGTGGATGTGGATACACTTGAGTTTTGAAAGAATAGCGATCTTATGGTTTTTAAGGAAAATGAGTTATGAGCATTATGATCAGTAAGTCTTACCAACGATGATGGAAGCGATAGCTGGAGCTACATTAAACTGCACTTGAATATACTTGGCTACAAAGAATATGAAGCCTCCAATAATTGCTACGTCACAAGCTGTTGCCAATAATACGAATGTCAATACAGGATTCATTATCAGTCTTTTAATTGCTTTCATAAAACCTAAACAATAAACCAAATAAATGTTTACAATAGTAATTATACGGTGATTTTTATGGAAGAAACTAATTTAAGCTTAAATTAACAAACATGATATTTATCGTTCTGTTGTCTTCTTTGTTTTTGTCAACATCGTATAATAGACAATATTTTGCGGGCTATGTAATCATATAGAGAAAAATATTTTTAAATTTTCATAAAAATTGGTAAACAGATTGATATTTTTAATTTTCTTTTGAGGTTGACTTTGTAATAGTTTGTATCTTACCAATAATATTTGCAAGGACGCTAGATTCATTGAACATACGAAAAGACATTCCAACCATAATGTCTTCTTTTTTACCATCATTAATCATTCGGCTACATATCTGACATTCGTGCTTGGTGAGGTGTCTTGGAAAGAAAAACATTGGTAAAGACAAAAATAACATTAAAGCACTGACACAAAGATATCCAAGCCACCAAGCACCTAGCCAAGTTGGATCTCGAAATCCTAGTGGCTTGTCTTCTACACTAAAGCGTTCGAAGTCAACGTATAATGACAAACACTTGTAACTAGTAAAGAACCCCAGAAGAGGTCCAAATGATGTCATCGTCATAAAGGTACCTAAGAAAGGATAATTATAACAACAATTATTTAATTGGTTAAACAATTTAGGAGAAGCATAAAATAACTCATTTAAACTGATCATAAATGCAAGTAGCTTTCATTAAAATCAATTTAAACGACTAAAATTTCAAATATGGTAATTGATTACAGTAAATTAAAGGTTGTATAATTACCAATATAAATCGATGTTGTGGAAGGATCGATTGTAGAATCATCAAGATAAGTAAGTGTCAACGGGAATAATGGTGATGTACCAAAACCAATCAACAAATTGCCAATACAAAGCCAAGCAATGCCACTCGTGTCTTTCTCAACATACACTGTTTCCAGTATTTCTTCAGCCGAATTATTACCAAGGGTAACATTGCAAAGTGGACCAGTATTTTGTTGTTCATCGTTTGTTGACATGCCTTTGTATTGATAATTATCATTGAAAAAATGCGGCACCGCACAACAGAAATAACCGAGCGAACTAACTATAGCTCCTATTCCAATAATTCTTGGCTGATTTGACTTCGATCCGTAATATGTTACAAATAAAACAGCTGATAAACTTGATGCATCGTTTATGATACCTACTAATCCAGACATTTTACTGTCAAATTGAAATTGTTTTTCAAGTGTGCTTATCACACCACCAAAATATGTTCCAGCAGCAATTGCAGTTAGGAATTGTAGACATGCAATCACAAGAAATGGAATCGGATGATCAATTGTAGGCCTACCACATTTGTGGTTGCAAGACTTTTGAGAACGGTCATACTCTGTTTGCTTGTTCATTTTTGTCAGAATCACCTCCTTATAAACAAAACAAAAACAATTCTGAACGATCACAAGATATGCAAAAGTCAATCGACAATAGAAATATTAAAATATTTAGTAAACGACCATTTAGAGAGCATTACAGTAACGAGAGTTACAATTTGTAAAATACCTACCCACTTTAATTTTTCTCTTGTATCTGGATGCAGACTACAACAAAGTCGAATTCACATAATATATACGCTTTATTCGATAATTAAAAGTTATGATAGAGGGGCTACAAGCTCTGATTGATTGATGATCTCGTAAGGTAGCCTGGTTTCATCTTCGTTATTTTATTCATGGACCTAATCCAGATTTTTCAGAGGTGTACTTAGCCGAATTAAGTTGGAAAAGTAATAAACCTATTGTTTAACAAAAATGTATGATTAATCGATTAACCCTAGCCCCATAACGCGGACTTGGCTTGTTTTGATGGCTATACTACAGTTTATTAATCCCTTTCTAATTTATTTTTATGTTTCAATTCATTCATCTTCAACATTTTGTTTCTATACTATGTTTTCCGTTTGTTTAATACGGGACGTGTATTTTAAACCTTCAGAATATACCCGATTAGTGCTGTATATCGACATACTATAGCATTAAACAGCATTTGATGTGTATTGCATATGCGCGCCTGTATCATAGGGTAAGGTTGGTTTATGATTATAGGCGATACATATGTGAAACATACTGTATGCTGTCTTCTCAAATTTTCCTGATACTGGAGAAACACAGATTCAGCTTCCGTCTTAGCGATTACTCTACGCCCTTGATTTGTTTCTAGATTTGGCAGAATAATTATATTTCTTACCCGTATTCTAAAGAAAAATTCATGCTAACATTTAAAATTGATTGATTGATTAGTAAACTTATTATTTATTGATGCAGAGGTTCGTTTGTTCTGCCAAATCTTGTTGTCATATAAAAAAAAAAGAAGTAGTAAATTTTATTTCCAAGATAAATATGACAAATAATACAAAGTATACGATTAAAAATACGTGTAAATTATTGTAATGGAGCTGGAACTAAGATGAGATAAATCTTTATTGTCATGAACACAACTAGGCGAACATGAAATTTTGTTCTTGATGCTTAAAAAAACATACAATATATAAAACATTAAAAAATATCAATACATTACATTAAAACTATATTATGATTAATAATATGCAATTGTATAATTTAACATTGTTTAGTGTCTTAGTATAAACGTACTGAAAACGATTGCAGCTGAATATATTAGTATATTGGCTATTTATTAATTAATACTAACTATTACAGTACAGACCTGAATACATTAGTATATTGGCTATTTATTAATTAATACTAACTATTACAGTACAGACCTAAAGGTACAATTATATATATATGGGAACTACATGGTATAACGTCACTAACATAAAAAGACTGAAAAACAAGGCCACCATTATTCCTTCGTTAGCATCAGCTCAGTATAAGACCAACCATTATATATATATAATAATCAATTTAAGCAATTCGTGGCTGCCAATTTTACTCATGTAGTTAGACCTTCACCGACAAAACCAGCTTGGAAATCATCCAATTGACTCCTAAAATTAATTAGGCCGATAAATTATCCACATGTATCAGTCCATTTATTGTTTTAAAAATATATTATAATAATTTATAAAATCTACAATGTGATATTCAGCTTCCATCTGCAACTACTCTGAAACACCTTCCAATCGGTAACATACTTGTATGTTTGAAATGGATGCGGATGGAAAGAGGAAGGATCCTTACAAAGAAAATTTTCTCATTTTAAAATTAAAAGATGTAGCAAATGTAGATTTCTAATCATAAAAATATGCTTTGGCCTACCTCATCAAATGCAGCGAACAAAGGATTGCATGAGTCATTTCTGAGAGGGAAGGGAGTGACATGACTGAACGTGTATAATACATTGAATGTGTGGGAAATTATGTGTGTTTACATGTCTAAATTCAGCAACCAGGCCAAGCATGGCCAATGTAATATATACTGTATATTTAGCTGCTATAGGTCTATCGACATGTTTCAAAAGATTTTCTTCCAGAAAATATCAATAGTATCACCATGCATATACTGTATGCTGTTTAAACACAAACGAATACAAAATAATTAATGATGGTATAAAAACATTGGTTGGTCATCATCTGCTAAATGACCATCTCCCAAGTCCGTATCGCGTGCTTCTGTTTTAAAGGCAGCTATGGCTGCTTGCTCATTCGCGGGCAACCCATCTTCTGCAAAAGATGGTAATGGCGGTTGATGGTTATAGACAAACTCTTCTTGCCGTCTGTAGTCATCGATGTTGTTGTCATAGTAACTTCTGTGAGCAGTATTGTATTTAACTTCATGCAACCTGCTCATGAAATCATTTCCCTTTTCACGACGACTAGCATGTCGACTAGATACACGACTGGCTTCTCTAGTTAACGTTTGCATTATTCCTCCTCCACCTTTTTTATCTTCTTTCTTCGGCTGTTCAATGTTTGGTCGATTAGATTTTTGCAACGATCCCTCAAAGCCATTCAGAACAATCAGACTCTGAATATAACACATTATAACTGTTATTAATAATTATTACAATATTTGTTAATAGGCCTATTGTTCTGCGGGCTAAAACAACTTGATGCTTTATTTTGCTTATACAATGGTGTTGTGCTCAAGTTTGCAAGCCAGTGTATACTGCATATTGTGTCCTATAAACACTGAATAAACTGGTCTCAATATCATTTAAATATAAGTTACCAGTGTATACTGCATTTTGTGTCCTATAAACACTGAATAAAATGGTTTCAATATCATTTAAATCTATAGGGTGAGTCCTATAAATACGCATATTTGTTCCCAAAATACGTCAACTTGAGGGGGCGCTAACCCAATAAAACACAACACACGATTCTTTCCAAAATATGTCAAATGAGATCGCAGAAATAATCGAAGGTATTGAGGCGCTTGTAATTATCCACGGCGATTTCAACAGATGCAAGCTCAAGAAAACTACGGCCATTTACTATCATCATGTTAGTTACATGTAAAACCAGGGACAACGCGATTCTTGATTTATGCTACTCAAATGTGAAGGACGCTTATAATTCGACCCCACTATCGAACTTGGGCAAATTGGATCATAATTTGGTTTTACTCAGTCCCAAATATCGCCCACTAAATAAGACTTGCCAAACAAAATTATTAATGTACGCAAATGGTCACCTGAAGCCGAGGAGGCCCTTATAGCGGAATTTGAATCTACCGACTGGGATATTTTTACGGAGGATGAAGATTTGAATAGTATTGCTCATGCAGTGAGCTCGTACATAAACTTTTGTAACGATAAATGCGTTCCAGTTCAAAAAAGTGAAAATCTACCCTAATAACAAGCCATGGATCACGAAAGGCGTTAAATTACTGTTGTGTGAGAAACATAGAGCCTTCAAGATGGGCGACTCTAATCGTACGAAAATATTGACTAGAGAGATTAAAGAAGAACATTTATAGAAAAAAGTTGAACATAACTTCAGGTCTAATTATGAAAGAAGTTTGGCAGGGTATGAAACTTATGAGTGGTTACACAAACGGTGGTAATACACCTACCTCGATTCCGAATGTTACTGTGCGATATGTTAATGAGTTAAATGAATTTTATAACCGTTTTAATGTTAATGATTTTAAAGTAGAAAGATAGGCCCGATTTAGCTTGTGTCGGGTGACTGAAGATGATCCCAAATTTAGTATAAGCATTTTCTTATGTACATAACGAATTCATGAAACCCAATTCATCGAAGGCTGCTGGGCCGGATAATCCCACGAGTACTTAAGGTATGCTCTCCTCATCTTGATGGTATATTTACATTTATTTTCAATATGTGTCTTTCTTGTCATACGTTCCCGGATATTTGGAAACGTTCATGCATAATACCAGTACCTAAAGAAACCTAATATTAATAGCATGAATGATTTGAGACCCGTCGCGCTCACGTCTGTCGCGATGAAAACATTGGAACGTATTCTTTTGAAAATTATGGAACCTTATGCTGAAAAAGTGTTAGACCCGCTGCAATTTGCTTACCGATCACTCCGTAGTACCAGTGATGCGATACTTTTTAAATTACATTAATTATATTCACATCTTGATAATGTGAAGAAAGGCCACTTGGTACGTATTATGTATTTTGATTTTCAGTCTGCGTTTAATACCATACAACCCCATATCCTGGTAGACAAAATGTTGATAATGTGAAGAAAGACCACTCGGTAAACACTAACTTGAGCACGCGAATGTAGCCATGTATATGGCCTTGTTTCCAAAATACGCGAATTGTCCATAACACGTCAATTTAAATATGATTATTTTTCCTGCTGTTTTTGTGGTTTGATAATTAAGTAGACTCAGTAACACATTCCCGAATATCGGCGGTTCAGGCGACGCATGAGCAACAATCACAGGCAAACACCGAACACTACATATCAAATTCGGTTATGAAAGACAAATCACAGAATTCATGAAACTTCACTGTAACTTTTGTCTGACACGTCACTCGGAGCTACAATTTGCTGGGAATTTAACAGTATTTACTATTTGATTAATTTGATTGATATAATAATTACCATATATAGGGCTATGAATATTCCAATCAAGGAGCCAGCTATGATATCAGTCCAATGTTCTTGATGAGTTGAAACTCTATTAAGGCTTACCATAAATGGAAGTAACATAATGGTAATAAAGAATACAGGACGAAGTGTACGAGTAGCAGTAATTGTCATCATCTTTGACAAATAAATCTACAAAAGAATGGCATGTATTCAAATTAATAAATACACATGGTGAATTGATGCATTCAACTATAACCAAATACCGTAGAGCGATAATAAGGGCTAATTATAATAATAATAATAATAATAATAATAATAATAATAATAACACTAATAATAATAATAATAATAATAATATAACAATTTATATAGCGCACATATCCACTAAAAGTGCTCAAGGCGCTAATCACAACACTGTTTGTTTATGCTTCATTAATACCATATGCCTCAGCAAAAAGGTATGATTTTAATGATTTTTTAAAAGAATAATTGTATGGCAATGCCTAATCCATTCAGGAATGTCATTCCACAGCCGCGGAGCATTAATAGAAAAAGCACGAGTGGTGAGATTTCGGTTGAAATAAAAGCAACTTATTATTGGATCGTAAATTACATTTAGGAGAGTATAAGCCCAGCATATCAGTCACATACTCTGGAGCAATTCCATTAATAACTTTGAAAACAATTAACAATGTTTTAAAAACAATTCTATGTTTAATAGGCAACCAATGTAACTCTTTTAAGGTACCTGTAATATGCGAAAACTTGGGCAAGTTAGTTACAACTCGTGTAGCCGCATTTTGTATGAGCTGAAGCCTATGCAGTTGTTTATGTGGGAGACCAAATAACAAGGAGTTACACATAATATCGAGACGCGAACTAACAAGTTGCTCTGCAGCTGCACGATTTAAGTATTTTCTGATGCCTCGAATATTTCTTAAATGATATGACGATGCAGACGTAATTTTAGAAATATGAGCCGTCATTGTCCTATTGGCATCCAGAATTACACCAAGATTTCTAACTTGTGTAGTATTTTCAGTACAGAAGTTACCAATGGAAACCCTCCTAGATGGAATTGTTGCGAACCAAATAGAATGTACTCAGTCTTATCATCATTAAGTTTTAAAAAGTTTTTGGCCATCCAGACACGAATTCCAGAGATATATTTTTCAAGCAAATCAATTAAATAATTCACTCTGTGTCATGGTAGGTTTAAACGATGGTGTCATCAGCGTAAACATGATAGCTAAGATTATATTTCTTAATGATATTACGAATAGGATATACATACATTGTAAACAATTGTGGACCTAAAACAGATCCTTGCGGAACAGAGAAATTAAAAGTGGTAGGTTGAGAGATTGCCTCTCTAATACAAATGTGTTGAGGTCTGTCCGCCAAGTATGATAAAAATCGAGTAACTTACCCCTGCAAACAATGCTGCATATGATGACATTGATGCGAAATAGGAAGGAAATGATGACCTGAAAATAATTTAATAATATTTTTTAAAAAACAATTCCTCATTAAAGTTAAAAAAGTTCATTTTACAATATCGACAGTGGTCATTAATATTATAATGAATTTTAATTGCCGACTTTAAGCATGGCCTTTTACAGTCGCCAGCTGATCTTTCTGATATGGCTACATGTCAGCTACACTGCTACTTTTTACTATTTATTTTTTCTAAACACAACATTATACAGTATAACGTACATGGCCATTGGATTTTAGTCTTCATGCTATTATGCCAATGTTTAGGTGTTTTATAGCGCCCTCTATAATTTGATGTAGTATTATAGCGCCATTTATAGTTTCATAAAACCTCCCGATATTTAATTTTTCCAAGTTGGGATGTCTGATGTTTTTGTTTAAAATGGTAGGCATACGTGTATCGTCGTATCTTAGGGAGGACCAACCTCGTGTGTTCAGTAATCTCATTCTGACACATTCCATCAGCATACTGAACATAGTTCTCTCTGCAATTGTTTCGAAGTTCTGGACAGTCTGTAAAAAAATGAGGAGCTGGTCGACCTACAATGACTCTTCCAATTCCAGAAAATATTAATGTACAAAACGCTCCAATAATGAATAGACCTAGAATTAGAATTGAAAAAAAAATACAATTTAGGAAAACATAGGCCTACGGCATCTTAAATGTAAAGTACGAAAATATTATCATTGATCATAATACTGTATTATTCATGATACTAAATCAAAAACTAGAAGAAAAAAAAGGTAGGAACATTTCTAATTGTGTCCTCTTGCTAAATAAATTTGGTAAATTTGTTTTTGTCTTTATATGTATATATTGATCTGTGCATTTTTTTTGTTTTTGTGTGTGTTAAGTAAATCCCAGGCAATTTTGTTTCTTTTTCTGTGATTTGTGAATATACTGTATTAAAATAAATAAATAAAGTAATATATTACAATAGTAGGCCTAAGACGGTCGGTATCCAAAACATTAGACAATATTCAATATAATTTGATAGGTCTAATTAATAAATTTAGTAGTATTTACCTTCATAACGAATTATACGTCGTATTGTCGGCTTAACTCTGAAATCAAATGTAATTACCGTCTTTTCCTTAGGAAGCCCATCGGTACTACTATTATACTGTGCCATTATCAATTCAAATAACAAGATCTGTCAAAAAGCAACAAACAGCGACGGTTTTAAAAACAACTACATTCCTAAACACAAGCATTATTGTACTGTAAAATCATAGGTAGGCCTATCTAAATAATAAATAAAACGTGTAGTGCGAGCAAAGTGTCGTTTGTAGCATTGACTAACATGACATTGTATGTTTGTTTACAATTCGTGATTACTTATGATTAGTTCAAAGTTGACGACGAATGTTTAATCGTACTTATATTCAGTAATAATATATGGTTCGTATACACTAATATGTATGCGTATAGTCCCAGAGAGAAACTAAATTAAAAAAACATTTATTTACGTGCCGTCCTCCATAAGACAATTAAATTAAAATAAAACAAGAACAAATAGGCCTACAGGTTTAGAAAAAAATGGACGGAGGTATGAATCGCAGGAAGATGAATATATTGTGGTGGAATTGCATGAGGCAAGTTAATACACGAGTGTAGTCAAACACTATTACAGTACCCTTCTTTTAAAACCATTTTGAAGGATCTTTTGTTCGTTTATTTATGTACTATTGATCGCTAGTTTGTTTGAAAATACAGTATCATTAATTGAATGTGAGTTTGTATTTTGAACTATATCAATATTAAAAACAGTATGATACATACCAAAATTGACGGAACAACAAAACTGACGAGATAAAGAGCCGTCTCACTGAGAGAAGATGATTGCTTTGTATAATTGTAACTATTATCAGAACAAAGTACTAACATATCATTGATTTTAAATATATCTTCATAATATAGAAAATACCAAAATAGTATTACTGCTACAGCCACAACACAATCAACAAGAAAAAAACATGGAAGTAACCAGTTGTTTTGGGTTTCTTGTATTCGCCGCTTCATAATTGTAGTCCTACAAAATAAAAATCACTAGCATAAATATTTTGTAAACCTTGTATATTATATTATAACTAATTTGCCCACATTTTAGTCAATTTTGGATCAGAAAGATAATTAACAATTTTGTTTAATGTGTGCAGACATTTTGTGCAACTGCTGAAATAAAATTTAATTGTATATTTAAC
Source organism: Antedon mediterranea (assembly GCF_964355755.1). Lineage (NCBI taxonomy): Eukaryota > Metazoa > Echinodermata > Crinoidea > Comatulida > Antedonidae > Antedon > Antedon mediterranea. The sequence goes on along the minus strand of NC_092675.1, from coordinate 31,659,730 downwards.
AGACAACTTGATAAATTTCAATGACAATTCTATTTCCTTCTCTCTTTACCGTTATTTAAGGTTGCCATAAATCCCCCCACTGCCCTACTACACCCAATCGGCGCCTTTGGAGGCTCTACCTCCACCATCACGTTTGATTCAACTTGAGACGTTTTATTTGATTAATATAGAATTATAATGGCTTGCCTCACAAGATTTATATATATTTATAAACATAGTAATGTATTAATTTCTTGTATATAGAGTAAGAAGCGCTCTTATCTTCCACTGTACTGTATACCGTACTATCTTCATGCATTCTGACACCTTCCACACTTTGTGGCAGGCATCTACATAATATTGTATAGATTTTATTACAGGTATATCAACATTGAAAACATACAAGACGGTACTTACTTGTTATTTTTGCTGGTCTTTCCTCATCAAACCGACTATCGAATACCCACTGTATCATTTAGAAGGTATTTATGTCTACTTAGGCGTGGTGAGAATGAATAAGTGTGTGCTCAAGCATTACAAACATCTCACAATGGTACTATTGACAGTTCTTGCTAGCCTTTGTATTTGTGCATTGATGACAAACATTTACCAAGCCAAAGATCAATCACTATACCATTTTAATTATAATAATATGCCTTTCAATTCTTAAATATTACAGGATTTTGAATTTTAAAGTATATACAGTTTCTATTCAGTGGCATGTATACAAAAAATGTCCGAGTCTAGTCACTATGAAAAATTAGACAAAAACCCAAAGCCAAAATATGAAATGTAAAAAGTAATGTATTGCTAAAGAGTACAACTCTGGATAATTATATATGTATCAGTGGCTGGATTGCAATGGAGATACAAAAAAAAAGCGAAAAGCTAAATAAAAACGATAAATTAAACAGCTAGAAAAGTTAGCAGAGCTTTCGGGCAACACTAGCCCTTCATCAGTGCAAGGGCTATATATATATATACAGAATTGTCATTTTTTTCAGTAATTTGCCTTTGGATTTATATATATATATATATAAATATATAAATCCAAAGGCAAATTACTGAAAAAAATGACAATGCTGTGGGTATCAGTGGCTGGATCTCAATGGAGATACAAAAATAAAAAGCGAAAAGCTAAATCAAAACGAGAAGTAAAACTGCCAGAAAAGTTAGCAGAGCTTTCGGGCAACACTAGCCCTTCATCAGTGCAAGTGAAGGAATATATATATAATGACAGGATAATTATGTACATATAGTATACATCAAAAATATCCTACAGGTTTTTTTTTAACATTATTCATTATAACCATATCGCACAATGAACTTGTAAAATACAATACACCTTAATAATATCATAACTACTGTAGTTCGTCTTCACAAACATATCATAAATGGACAACTAAATGAGGCAAAACTACCTAAATGTTAATTGTACCTACTGAACAACACTGTAAATTACAGAGATGGAATTCATAAGTTAGTACCGTATTATAACACCAAGTAGATTCTTGTCATTTGATTGCGGGTCACATAACATTCAATAAATTTTAAATTTTCTATTGAACTCTTAACTTATGTCATCGAGTGAAATGTTGTTATATTATCGAGTACTGGAATTTTGTTTTGCATGTTAATTCTTGTTATACTCAGTAAGTGAGCAACAAACACATGACATAATGCTATTTATAGCTCCATGATGAGGCTATGCTGCTGTTGACTGATCATCAGATCATCATGATCAATCAACCTGTAGTGTGCGCCGTCAAAATTGTTCTACTCCGCATCCAAAATTGGAGTGCTGTTTTCTCGAATGGCTTAGACTTTGGCCTAGCCTCTCATTAAAAGTAGGTGTTTTGTAAAACAAATAATGACCGTTTTTATTCATGCAATAGAACAAATAATATAAAATGTTTTATATTTGAAAATATAACCTTTCATTTTATATAGAAAGAAAACACACTCTATAGAAAGACAACACATTCTATATTGCAAGATTCTACTCCTTCCATGCATAATGTATGTGAGGTGTAAGCGGTAGACGTTACCGGTCCATCATCTCTCGTGCAAATATGTTTCGTAACAGCTTTTATCCAGCTGCCATTCGGGCACTAAATGCTTGTCAGTATACAGTAAATCACAAGAGTCTTGTGACACTATACGTAACACTGATAATTATTTTTGTTACTTTTTCATTTATATCTCAGAGCAAACATAATTTCTATGTATATTTTATATGCAAATGACAATAGATAAAAGTAATTTTCCACTGATGAATGAAGATTTTCAATGTTTATATAGAAATTCAATAATCTTTATTTTTTAGTTGCTCTAGGCATAATATATACCTTAACAGGTTTACATAGTTGTAGTGCACATTGTTTATCACTGTTACCAAATTGAGGTGCTAAAGGACCTTTTGAGCCATCCATTGTGTAGCCAAGTACAATACAGATTTCAACCTGACATGGATCTATAACAAAGAAAAAAAATTATCTGAACAGGTACTTTCCTGTTAATTGTTTATACATGCTCTTAAATAAAGACGATAATTTTAAACTACTGTATGAAGGAGCTTTGCATAAATTACAATAAAAGTCAGATGGTTTGCCCTGTTCAGAGATAATTGTACCGACTAATTCTTAGTACATTGTACAACTCCCATCTGAGACCACTTCATAAATGTGACAAAGTAGGAAAAAGTTATTTATTTAAAACTCACCTGACCAGAGGGAATGTGACAGATAAACTTGAGTTACAAGATGGTGTCGAAGAGCATTTAAGTGTCTGAAATCTGATATTCTTGGTGTAAACAATTGGGTCTGAGTATCTGGAAATTTTACCTGAAGGAACAACAAATTCAAATTATTAATCATATTATCAGAAATGATGATTATATAATATCAGGGCTGTAGCCCAGGCGTGGATTTAAGGGGGTGCCACGTCGATATCTAGACTGTATCAAGTTACAAGGGCCAAAGCGTGTACAGTTAAGTTGTTACGCACTACCCTGGCGGTGTCCCTTTGTACGAATTAATTAAAATTACAATTCTTCTATATTTAGAAGTTGGCGGGCGTCGATATCAGGGACCACTTTTTCACGAAACGGAAGACATCTTCGATCGATGACAAACAATGCCGTGCAACAAAGCGTAACCAACAGAAATAACATAGCATTTTCAGCCTATGCTTATACACTGTGGTGTTTTTTTGGATGGATTTTAAGCAGTGAAAAACAATTTTCAAATTCACACAGTGATGTAGGCAAATCTTTTAAGAACATTTTACAGTAATTTTTTTTCTCATACGATCCTCCGTTGAAGAGTTACGATTTTTTAATTAACAAGGTGTCCTGAAATCCCCTGAAAATGTTATGTTATTTCTGTTGGTTAGGCTTCGTTGCACGGCATTGTTTGTCATCGATGGAAGATGTCTTCCGTTTCGTGAAAAAGGCGTATACGTAGTTACAACAAGGCGATATCCTTCCTTTGTAAGAATCGGCAATTCATTCGGAAAGCGCAGCGTATTAAAAATGTTCATTCAGAAGGCGGGCGCAGCAGAGAGATGCATATTCATAATAATGCTCCCCTAAAATGGGACGAAATAAGACGCCCTCTCTCGGATTTTCAGAGAAAGTCTTTGGGAAAAATACTTTCGCCACCCTGAAGTTTGGAACAAGAACTGTGAACAGGTGTGCAAGACCCTTTACAGATGATCGAATCAGAGTGCGTTAGTGATCTCGAACACCATAAAATGCATTTTTTTTCTGGGCTTCCCCCAGTGTATTTTCTCTCTACGATCGCGTGTGCCCCCCCCCCGCAAAAACAATCCTGGATCCGCCCCTGGTAGCCATTCACTACCCCCATCCCCGGCACAGCTTGTATATTTAATTTTAAAACATTTTTGCCTCGTCTGTTTTTAAAATGAATTATGTTTATTTTAACAAATATTAAAAATAGTACCTGTATTTGAATGGACTGGACATACTCAACATTGTCTAGTATACAGTCTACATTTAGTGCTAATGCTAAGCCAGCTGTAAATCGTAATGGATTATCAGATCCACCCACTGGTTCAAATATCTCTGCACAAGCTTGCTTCACTTTGTTGTCTAATATTAAACATGGTACTCTGTGGTGAAACAATAGTGGCTGCAGGAACTTGGCTAAAATTCCAGGCTTGCTGGCCTCAAACTTATGCATTTCAGAAAACAGGGCTTGTGTAAAACTATGAGGTTGAAGATTGTTTGCCGCAAAATACCTGCAAAAACAAAAAGGGGATACTGTATACTTTAAGAGGGTCTATCACTAGTAGTTTTTGAAGGGCTGCGGAATGGCTTCATAAGTTTTTTTAAAAAAGCTTAAAATACAGTTGATTTTCATCTAGTAAAACATATTTATATATTTTAGTTTTACAACTTTAGTAAGTTTGTGGTATCATATCAGTAAACAGATTGTATTGAACAGAAATAAAAATAAAACATTATTAGCATGATTCTCTGTGCCAACCATGTTTAACAAAGAAAACAAAAATAATTCTAATAAAATATATTTAATAACTGGACACAAATTTTTGACCCTTAAATTTATGATTATTTAATACTATAGCGATTGGTTTCCTGAATAAAAAGCAATTTTCTTCATCTTATGTTTTTTCAAGACTTGACTTTCAAGATGTTCACAAACATGAAAATGAAGATTAATTACATCAAAAATGTTTAAGAATATTTTTTTCAGGTGGACAAAACATCTTTAATGAAATCCAAATTCTATTCTTATAAAAGTTTTATAAATGCTGGTGTTTAGTTAATAACTAATATGTGCCTTTAATACTCACCTTTGTAAAGTACTCAATTTTAAAAGATAATTTTCACATTGTTGGTTTATATTACTTTTACTGAATAAACCAGATACTGAGCGTCCTCGTAGTTGTACCAAAAGTTGTAAAGTTATTGCTCTAAGTCGCAATTGATACACAGATGCTAGATCTTGAGCACTACAACCAACAAACAGGTGTTCTAGTTGATATGATAACTCAATCACCTTTGTTAAAATTAAAACAAACCCATCATCAAATAATTGTTTAAGCAGGAGTTATATTGATATAAAGGTTCACATATGTAGTTCTGAAAAGAACTGTTGAGAGAAACATAACAGTTTTTTTTAGAACGTGGTGTACAGCAAACTTGATTTCACCATGCAAACCTTCAAACAATATATTATGCAGGAGATTCTTTTTAAATATGAATGAAATATGATGAAAATTATACAGTAATACCTTTTTTGTAATAGCAGATATTGTTAGATTATGTTGAGGACAAAGTGGAGCTGGAACAGACCACTGTTTATCTTTCATAGCCTGTAAAAAATTATTCATTTGAGGTTAATAAACTGCCCGTTTATCTTCCACACGTGTGTAAGACTGGCGTGGCTTACACAAGTTTTTTGTTACTAATAACAACATTTATTCAACATTTAACAGTTTTATGGGTTAGATACACAGAAGCCAAAGTGGCTTGTCTTTGTAGTCTAAACATAAAACATAGACGGACGCATTACATAACAATATTTACAACTTCATTGTGCAGTAGCAATAGTAGCTAGCAATATGTTTCAAATATCATCTTTTTAATATTGTACTTTAATATAGGGAGCGAGGTCATGTGATTTTGTTCAAGAGTAGACTGGAGTTTATTCCAGTAAGATGGTCCTTCAATGAAAATTGATCTTTTATTTATTTCTAGTCTACTGTGTGGAATGTATATCTTATTTGCGTTTCTTAATGTCTTTAAGCGATCAGTTTTAGGGTTAAATGAATCAAGTTGTTTATAGGGATGGGAAGTTCTTGGAGATGATATTTGAACATAAAGCATGCAATTTGAATTTTATATATATAGTATATTATATTTAACATTTTTAAACTTTGTAATAGTGGTTTGGAGGCTGTTCTCATCGGTGAGTTTGTAATCATTCTAGCTATACGTTTTTGTAATTTATGTATTTTTTCTAAGTTTCTTGGATATTTATATCCCCATATTATATTGCAGTAATAGAGGTGTGGTAGGCTAAACGCATTGTACAAATTTAAAAGAATATGTTTAGGAAAAAAGTGTTTTACCTTGTAGATGATACCAATGGATTTAGCGATTTTATGTAAGTGGTAAGGTAATCCACAGATTAAAATGCCCAGGGGTTTACACGTATGCCGTTCGTTATATTAAGGAATGGCGTTAAACACAGAAGTCAAAGTATCCTTTATGTTTTAAAAGTACTAACCCATGGTCCCTTTTTAGATTTTACACTTTCTTAATGAACGTCGTATTTTTTTTAAATAATTACAGTCAGCGCTTGATTTGGAATTTAATTACTTCCTAAAAAACACCATTATTTACTTTTATTTCACCCTAAACAATTCATACGCTTTCAGATCGAAGAGCAGCTGAATAGCTTGCTGGAGTTAGCTCTGTGGCATTATTTAAGATGGGGTAGGCATACGCATACGCAAGGCTTACACCATACATGTGAACAGGCTCATAGCCTGTACAACATGATTCATCTGATAGTGATTTGCATTACGCAAGGCGTACGCCATGGCTTACACCATACGTGAGAACAGACTCATAGCCTGTACAACATGATTCAGTTGATAGTGAGTTGCATTACGCAAGGCATACGCCATAGCTTACACCATATGTGAGAACTGACTCATAGTCTATACAACATGATTCAGTTGATATTGAGTTGCATTACGGAAGGCGTATGCCATGGCTTACACCATACGTGAGAACAGACTCATAGTCTATACAACATGATTCAGTTGATAGTGAGTTGCATTACGCAAGGCGTATGCCATGGCTTAAACCATACGTGAGAACTGACTCATAGTCTATACAACATGATTCAGTTGATAGTGAGTTGCATTACGCAAGGCGTATGCCATGGCTTACACCATACGTGAGAACAGACTCATAGTCTATACAACATGATTCGGTTGATAGTGAGTTGCATTACGCAAGGCGTATGCCATGGCTTACACCATACGTGAGAACTGACTTATAGTCTGTACAACATACAGCAATACTGTATTTCAAGCCATATTTGGCATCAGTTATGATGTGTTGAAAAGTAATAGAATAACAACATAATATCATAAACAGAAAATTAGTACAAAGTGTCAAAATATAATAACAGATTCATGGGATACCTTTGTAAGTAACAATTGACACTGTAAGTAGAGCGAGTAAAAATCAGCTGAGGCTACCAAGTTTTCCTCAAGTTTAACAACACGTCTCAGATCTCTAAAAGACGAAAACGAACATAATTTATATGAGGTTGTTTACACTAGAAGTATAATTATCCAATATAATTAAATGATTTTTTTTTTTTTTAATAGATGCTGTCTGGTTTAATAGAATAAATTAGGGTGATGAATGTTGTTGCCAGTACAGTAAATGAGCCATGCAGGATTTATAGGTAGAGCTGTGTGTATGTTACAACATGTAATTATTACTACATCTTACCTAATTGTTGTTTCCATGAGTTTAATTCCAGAGTCCATATCTAGACGACCAACTTGTTCAAGTTTCTCAAGTGCTTGCTGTAAAAATTCTTGAGGACTGCAGTTAGCACGAACTAAAGTATGTGTTTGTGCTGAAGACACCACCTGAAAATGCTGCAAAATAAGAAATCTTGCCTTGCAAACTCAATAAACAAAATACTGTATACAGAAGAATTGATCACAATGATGTCATACTTACTCTTACAAGTGGCACAAGATGTGGAAGACTATCCCTCAAGTATGCATAATGTCTCTTTGTATATTCTGGTAACAATGTTGTCATTGTAGGTTGTGTTACTGCAGAGTTGAAAATCAAAATCATCACACAGATATCTTTGTACAGTATAAGGGATGAAACTAAATATTTATAAATATTTTCTGGTTAATGTTACATGCTGCCTCTTTAATTTTATTAAGTTTATTTAATACAAAGCCACACTATGCTTTTTTGCCATAATAAATCAAAACATCAATCAAACTGCAATATATAATGTCATCATGTCATTTAAAAAAAAACTTTAATTGGCATCAACTTCTTTTGGGAAGTTTTTCATTTAAGGATACAACCAGGATCATCCATATCTGGCTCAGGAATAGCAAAATATGCATGTGTTCCTAAAAGTTCTGGTACAAGAGTCAAAGCCAGGTTAGAGTGATTTTCACCAAGTGCCTTTGAACATCTATAAGGAATATATGAATAAGTAAAATAATTTGTATACAAATACAAACACAGTAGGTTCACCATTTATCTGTTCTCAAACGTAAAGTTATCAAATAACGTGATCACCCAAACATGATCCAGTGGAGCATGCTGGAGAAACGTGTTTAACCAAGTTAAGCATGAGTTATTAATTATAGAATCCACCAACCAGCATTGTATTTAGTATTGCACCCAATCTTATTGGCCCAAGTGCAACAAATAGATCATGCTGACGGTTACTCTTTATCGTGATAATAGATCATAATAATAATAATGACATTATGGGTGAATCTCTAGTAAAACTACTCTAAAGCCTAATAACAACATGAAGCACCTATCATATCTATTTAGTATTGCACCCAATCTTATTGGCCCAAGTGCAACAAATGGATCTTGCTGACGGTTACTCTTTATCGTGATAATAGATCATAATAATAATAATGACATTATGGGTGAATCTCTAGTAAAACTACTGTAAAGCCTAATAACAACATGAAGCACCTATCATATCTATTTAGTATTGCACCCAATCTTATTGGCCCAAGTGCAACAAATAGATCTTGCTGATGGTTACTCTTTATCGTGATAATAGATCATAATAATAATAATGACATTATGGGTGAATCTCTAGTAAAACTACTTTAAAGCCTAATAACAAAACAACATGAAGCACCTATCATATCTATTTACTGCTGTACAACAATTCTGAGGTACATTCTCAAGTGGTTTTACTTACTTCCAAATAGATATTCGGTCTTGTGGGTATTTATTGAGATTCTTTAGCAAAAATTGTAGTGTTAAATGAAGACACATCTTGGTTGCAAAACTAACAGTATATAAAAGTTGATGAAGGCCTTGTCTTATATCAGAAGATGAGTCCTATAAAATCATTTTAAATTTGATTTGAAGTTTCTGGCTGTTATAAGTACATTTTGAAAGTTAAATTCATAACTTTTTTATTTCAAAAGTATTTTTATTTAATCTTAACCCTTTCACTGCGGAGCATTATTCCCACCTCTGTGCGTAATATATATTTAAGAAAAACATATGATATTTAATAAATTGCAAAAAAATAGTAATTGAGATAATTGTATAATTATTTTTGTGGTGTGTGATCGGCAAAGGCTAGTCTACAGTTAGGTATAAAAAAAAAGTAATTTGCATATTGATGACGTCATGTGACGTCATTACAGGTATTTTAGATTTCGTGTTTTTTATCGAATCAATGATAAAAACTATATTTTCTATAAGAAATTCTTATGGAAGAATACATTTTTCCAACTGGATATTGATAAAGATACGTATAAAAAATAAAAATATAAAAAAAAATTATTGTTATTGTATTATAAAAATTATGCACAAATCAAAGTTTTTGTGAAAAATCGTGAAAATAATGACATTTTCCAAAAATTCACTATAGTACAAAAACTAACTTTTTTTGCGTGTTGTGATAAACACGATGTTGCCCTATATTGGGGCTGGTAAATTTTGGTTACTTTCAAAATGGCCGCCATTACGCTACTCAAAACAACTTTCCAAGATAGAAATACTATTATATATACTATATATGATAGAAATACTATTATATATACTATATATGATAGAAATACTATTATATATACTATATATGATAGAAATACTATTATATATACTATATATGATAGAACTATAGAGGGCCGTTTTTTTGCTGGAAAACATTTTTAATGACTTGCAAAAATATTCAAGTTCAAGCAAAGAATATATATCACAAGAATGATATTTGTAACAGAGAGCGCCAGTGAGTGATGCCCGCCCTCATAAGGGCGGATGTATACATACTAAATAAGACTTGATTTAATAGATATATTATACATGTCACATTAACACGTTCACTGCCACGGCGTATTTATACGTCAAAAATTGCGTGTCGCTACTTGCCAAGACGTAATACTACGTCAAAATCGTAGCACTTTTGTATTGTATGTAGAATCGCTGGCAGTGGTGATTGGAACAGGAATTATCGCATGGCAGTTTATGAATGATGTACGTAAACGATAATCTAAAAATAAATGTCATATGTTTGTTTGTGTTTATTCCCTCATGCATTGAATATGGTTGATACGATGGCGCCCTCACACTCAATATAATCATCTCAAACATGTCATAAATTGCGCTAATAGTAAATAAAAATAATAAAGGATGAAATGATTCAGTGTGGTTTACTGTTTTTATCTCTCGATGATAGGTTTGACCGATTTTAGCGCGGAAAATCCCCGACGTATATTTACGTTCCTGGCAAAGTCAATAAAATTGTTGGACCATTGCCAGTGACGTATTTATACGTCTCAACGGTTTTTCCCGCCATCGTATTTTGAATGACATCATGATAGTCTGTGACCAGATGTTACACTTTCAAACTGTAATTTAATATGTAAACGGGACTTGGCACTGGGACAGAAATTACGGAAAATGCCTTGGCAGTCAATGTGTTAAATAGAATTATGATAAAAATTTTTGCAATTGTAAACTATTTTATAATACATATTTATTAACAAACTAGTGTACATTCACTTTTACAGACAATTATTTACTAACATGCTAAGTTAGTTCACAAAAAAGGCCTGAACACAGCAACACCAAAAATCAACGAATCGTTACTCAGCACGGCCTATTCTTTACCATTGCCGTGTACTACTCTACGCCCGGTAAATTACACAAACCAACAGTGGTGTTGGTAGTCTATGAGTGCCGCTTACCTGGATAAACCAACATAAGCCTCTCTCTCCGACGAGAGGTAAACATTACGAAAAGAAGAACATTAATAACATTAATTTTTCCCCACCCCCGTCGGATAATGGATCAGTCCGCCACCAGTACGCCCTCAAGTGAGACACACCCACTTATCATCGTCATCATTTCTCAAGACCACCTGCCTGAGGGGACGGTAGGGAGGGCGTTTATCCAGGTAAGCGGCACTCATAGACTACCAACACCACTGTTGGTTTGTGTAGTCTATATCGTGCCTAGCTTACCTGGATAAACCAACATAAGCCAGTGTAGCACCGGACTAGAGTCTAGTCGGAGGCGGGAGGCAAGGTAAACATTGTCATACATACCTAGTGTCTGGGCTTCAAGATTGAAGCCGCCACCGTAGACTGGTTTGCGGAGGTATCCGACAGGTAGTGGGATGTGAAGGTGGACTGTGATCGCCACCATGCCGCTTGCAGGATGTCTGGAAGGGGCACCCCAGCAAACAGCGCCCATGAAGCGGCTATGCCACGCACTTGGTGCATATGTGCCGGAGGAGGCGTATTTGTGGAGTCGTAACCAGCCCGGATGGCTGCCACGACCCAGTTTGCCAGCGTCGACCGAGCAGCCGGTCGGAAGGGTGCAACTGTCGATACGAACAGATGTGACGCTGAGACCCGAATGGACTCTGTGCGTTTGATGTAAAACTTTAGTGCCCGCACCGGGCACCAAAGTCTGTCTTCCTCAACCCCTGAATATGCAGCAATGGTGGGAATAAACACAGTCGGCGGCGAGAAGTTCAATGTCTGAGATTTTGCAAGGAAATCTTTTCTAAAAACCAACCGCGCGCCACCCCGTTCAAACCTGATGTGCCCTGGCTCCAGAGAAAGAGCATGCAGTTCACCTCTGCGCTTGCACGAGGCTAGTGCAATCAAAAAGGCAGTTTTGAGAGTCAGGTTGTAAAGTGATGCCCTACTCAGGGGCTCGAAGGGTGGACGCATAAGAGCGGCTAGGACGACATTGACGTCCCAACGTGGAATCAGGGCCTTAGTAGGAGGCCGTTCTCGAAACATCCCGCGAAGCAAACTGGAAATTGCAGGGGATGAAGAGATGGTCGAGCCGTCTTTAAAATTCGGAATTACTGCAGCCAAGGCAGACCGATAGCCGGATACGGTGCGAACCTGCAGACCTGACTCAAACAGGTAATGTAGGAAAGCGCAGACCTGGCCCAAAGTCACTTTCATAGGGTCGGTCTTCTGGCGCTTGCACCATTCGAAAAAGTGTTTTAATCGGCTATTGTAGACAGCAAGAGTGGATTCCCGTCGGGATTTCGCCGCGAGGGCGGCCGGACCATCTGGAATGCCTGAGTCTCTGAAACGATCCCTGACAATGGCCATACAGTCAGGTCGAGGGATATGAGGTTCGGTAGAGCAAACCGAGCTCGGCCCTGCGTCAGCAAGTCGTTCCGAATCGGAAGACGTAACGGCTGATCGTACAGAAGGCCTAGAAGCAGTGGAAACCACGGCTGCCTGGGCCAATACGGCGCTATTAGTAGGACTTGGCATTGATGGCGCTGAATGTGCGTCAGGACCAGTGGCAGTATTGAAATCGGTGGAAAGGCATATGCCCAAAGGTTGTCCCATGGTATGGACAGGGCATCCACCGCCCACGCATGTGCATCCCGATATCGGCTGCAGAACGTCGGGAGCTGCGTGTTGCCTGACGTCGCAAACAGATCTACATGGGGCCGCCCAAAGTGGTTGAAGATCTGGGTGGCGATTATTGGAAGAAGACGCCATTCCGTAGGACGTAGAAGTGGACGGGACAGTGCGTCCGCCACTATGTTCAGACGACCCGCAATGTGGGCCGCTGACAGTTGGATGTTGTGTCTTATACACCACATTAGCAACGTCCACGTGTGGCAACATAGCGTGGGGGACCGTGTACCCCCTTGCCTGTTTATGTATGCCACGACGGTTGTGTTGTCGGAATTGACGAGAACATGGCGATTTGCCAGATGGGGAAGAAGAGCCTCCAACGAGCGCTCGACTGCCCAAAGTTCGAGCAGGTTGATGTGGGCGCGCGTCTCCTCGGGCGACCAGAGGCCGGAGACGCGAATGTCCGGAGACGGTATGTGACCGCCCCAGCCTACTTCGGATGCGTCCGTTTCCACACGGACATCCGGAATTGACCTTTGTATAGGTGTGCCCACAAGTAACCTGTCTTCCACGAGCCACCATTCGAGATGCGAGATAATGAACGCATTCGTTGGAACCACTTTGTGTAGAGAGTCTGATCTTGGGCGGTATGCTGCCAGAAGGTGCAGATGTAGAGGCCGCATCCTTAACCGGCAGAACGGAACGAGGGCGACGAAGCTGGCCAGTGACCCCAAGGTGCGTAGCCAGTCGTACGCCGTCGGAGCCTGAGCATTGATAAGATGTAGCACTGCAGTTCTTGCCTTGGCCACACGCTCGATGGATGGGCACGCACGGCCCGTAACCAAATTTATTTGGGCTCCGAGATACAGAGGGTTCTGAGAAGGGAGAAGACATGACTTCTCCTCGTTTATTATGAACCCTGCTTGTTCCGTCACGAGGCGGACAAAAGATAAGCTGCTCAGCAGCTGGTCCCTGGACTGGGCCACGATCAACCAATCGTCTAAGTACATGAACACTCTGATGCCGTGTTGATGAAAGAACGCCGCCAGGGTTCTCACTAGACGAGTAAACACTCGTGGGGCCGTTGAGAGGCCGAACGGCAGAGCTACGAATTGGTATACCTGATCGTGAATGCGGAAGCGCAGCCAACTCTGGTGCTCTTGCGCAATAGGCACGTGAAAGTACGCGTCTTTCAAGTCTATTGTGGCTGCCCAGTCCCCTCGTCTTAGCCCCAACAGGATAGATGAGACAGTCTCCATCCTGAACCTGCGGGGCCGGATGTACCGCTTGTTCAGACTTTTGAGGTTTAGGATGGGTCGCCAATCGCCCGATTTTTTCTGGGCGAGGAAAACGGTGGATTCGTGTCCCGGGATCGTAAGTTGTTCCTTCTGAACATGCACCACAGCTCCTTTCTGGAGCAGTGCTTCGAGGCCCGTCATGAGCGCTTGACTCTTTTCCGGCTCTGACGGAATCCTCGTGTGCCGGGCACCTCCGCTCACCGGAGGGCTCGAGAATTCGATACGATACCCGTGTGTCACGGTGGAGAGAACCCATCTGTCTGTGGTCAGGGTCTCCCAAACCCGTGAAAACCGTTTCAAGCGACCCCCCACCTGCCCGCCCTCGCTTGGAGGGACGGGCGTCCCCGGGCCGTCACCGGCGCTTCACATTATAATACCGGCGACCACTCCTGTTGGTGGCGCCTTTGCCACCCCTATTTCGCATTCCGCGAGGGGGGTGTGAAGCCTGTCTTGATGTAGAAGCCTGACTTTGCATAGGCTGAGCCGGTGGCGGCGGGGGAGGCTGCATCTGCTGAGGAGCAGCAGGGACAGGCGGCGGTCGTGCGGCTGTCCTTGAGCGTGAATTGCTAGCTCGGCGTTTTTGCGGGAAGCGCGCTCTTGTCTCCCGACGAGCTTCCCTCTCACGAGCCCATTTATCCTCCTTCTGTGAGAAGGAGCCAAAGAACAAGTCCTGCGCCCCGAAGGAGTCAGACGTAGTAAACCTACGGAAATCGGTCGGTGCGATGTCAGTTGCACCCAAGACGTTAACGCGACGGGCCGCGGCCGCAGATAATGAGATCGTTGCCTGTTGATCAACAACCAGGCCCATGATCTGCTGTAGTAGAGCTATCACGTCCGAATCGCCCTGGGGCGGATGTTCTGGATCAGCCAGAAAGGATAGCAAGTACCCGGCCATAGAGGCGGCTCTAAGCGTCTCGCGTGCGGCCCTGTCGACGGACGTAAGGACGTCCTCTGTCCGGGATTCCGAAGGCTTCAAAAAATTAGTCCTGGACGGGTCCAGGTTCTGGTCCTCACGGACCCGTTCCTTCGCTGCCTCCGGGACGCTCGGCGCCGCGATGTACAGTTCGAATTGTTTCTGCGGCACCGGAAAAGCCGATGACAGGCTATAAGGCATAGGCCTACGAATCTTGGACTCCTTAGCGATCAGCTCCACACGTTCCACAAGTTCTGGATCGAGAGGCGTAACCGGGCACGAAGATACCTTCTTAAAGGGCGTGCGTACGCCAAAAGTGGAAACCCGCTTAGACGAAGGAGTATGCTTAGGCTCGCGATACGTGAAATCGACGCCGAGAAAGGACAGCACCGCGGGGACCGTCCGCATAACTAGCGCCTGCAGACCTTCCTCCCCTGGCCCGGCCTGTTCTCTTAAGCTATCTCTATCATCGTCAGAGAGCGAGGCCATCGTCCTGTCACTATCGTAATCCCTTTGCCGGACGGACGAACCATCGAAAAACGAGGTCTGCTGTGGGCCAACATCAATGTATGGAATCTGGGGAGGAGGTCTAATCTGAGAGGGTACCTCAGGCTCATCCCTCGGCAGAGCTCTCACAGCTGCAACAATGGCTTGCAGTAACCCCGGAGAAATCTCATTCACCCCCGGAACCGCAGAGGCCGCAGCCGGTGCAGGCATATCTGGAAGGCTAACTTCCGGCGCGACGGCAGGAGGGCCTGCCGTATCGGCGGTACCCACCTCCGGAGGTGGTACAGCCTCCGTGCGCTCCTTAGGCTTAGGGAGCGATTTGAACTTGGACGGTGTCCAGCGGACACACGGTAGAGCGGGGACCCCTACATTTAACACACTCCTGCTTAGGCATGGTGATCTAACAGACCTACTTCTACCCACTAGCCTAACGAACAACAAAAGATCTTCCAGTATTTCTATCCAGGTGAAACACTCTGGATAACGGCTTACAACGCTAAATTTTAACTCCTGGCAACTAGCCAAGGGTAACGATTCTAAACGTATCCAACCACAAGATAACGATCTACTACACTTAGCTTCGTTTTCTTGCTCTATTCTTCTCTTCCAGTCTACAGTATAAAAGTCTTTATCGCAAATTCCTCAGGAATTCCAGGAATGTGTTCAGAAAAAGACGTACGTACACAACGACGTTACGAAAAGAAATGATAACGATGATAAGTGGGTGTGTCTCACTTGAGGGCGTACTGGTGGCGGACTGATCCATTATCCGACGGGGGTGGGGAAAAATTAATGTTATTAATGTTCTTCTTTTCGTAATGTTTACCTCTCGTCGGAGAGAGAGGCTTATGTTGGTTTATCCAGGTAAGCTAGGCACGATATAGACTAAGTATTGTTTTTATGATATAACTTAGTATAAAATACATGTTATTAATAGGACAAAATGTTAAATGTCATTAACATTTATTTATTTTACCAGAAACAGGAATATTATTAAACTATCCTTCGTGAAAACATCAACATGCCCGGTCACGCTATCGTAGCGCCCGGTTGATAAAGCAAACTGTTTATACGAAGTTTTTACTAAATAAATTGCATAAAACGAACAATTAAATATCCAAATATTATTTAACATGATGTTGGCATGTAGTTGATAACATTTTTTATCATGAAAATACTACCGGTGGTCCAACCTTTGATTAGTGAAACAGTCACAAAAAGTTGTATACATCCCAGATACATCGACACTTATGGCGGCGCCCTACTACATGGACAATATTACTGTTACAGGGAAAATCGAGGAATACTCATTCTTGTGATATATATTCTTTGGTTCAAGACAAAATATAGAGGGTGCTATATATTATAGGCAAATACGATTAAATCATGTTTTGCCCATACCCGGTAGTACCGTGTATACATATTTCAACGACGTCTATTTATACCCAGTAGTACCGGTTATACGCAGTGAAAGTGTTAACCATTTATAAATGATTGAATTACCATTATATCACTGGGTGGTTTATTAGAGTTTCTTTATGCATGGTATATAGGTGTTCTTTCTTTAATCATCAATTTGACTGATCTCAAGACGATTACAGTGAAGTCAATGAATATAGTTTTATATTTCAATACTTTTAGATCAGTGGTTATTTTGTAATATTTTACTAACCTCAAGGCCATTTAGCACAGTTTCAAGCTGGTCTTCTCTTAAAACAATGTCTTTGCTTATCTTGTGTAAACTATATACAGCATTCAGACGCACACTTTCAATTTCATCATTTAACATATCCACCAGATAATCCAATGATAAAGAGGCAAATGCTGGTGACTGGCTGGCAAGCTCACACAGAGAATCTAAAGCTGCATGTCTTACCTCTGTAAAATAATCACTTTAAATATAAAAGGATTGTCACATTAGATACAATACAATGTTAACTATCTATATTTTAGGTATACACCTTATCAGTTATGGTCACAATTATGCACACAACACAATGAATTTCAAAATCTTCATCATACTAATAGTACAGTATGGTTAAACCTACAAAAAAAAATTGTATGGATATGAGGTTACAATAAAAATACAGATGAACATGGTCTTTGTACTATAGTCACATTTGCTTGTAACTATCGATGTTATTATATACAACGGTTAAATAAATGTCATGGTGGTTTTTAAATACTATATTTACATATTTGTTATATATAAAAAACAATCATTGGCAAACCTAAGAATTCATCTTCAAGTCCATGAACAAATGCTCCACAAGCTCCAGTATCCATTAAGGTTACAGCCTCTGGATCAAGTTCCTCTTTAGGAGCATCATCTCCCCACTTTTTACCACTGGACCATTCACCAGAAACAAATTGTTCTTTTTGCCGCTCATGTGCAGTTCTTTTACGCTAAACGAAATTAAAAGAACCAATTCTGATTCAATGATGCAGTAGGAGATTGATGTATAGTAGAGTACAATTCTATAGCTTACTTATTAGGTTATGTCGACAAGGTACATTCGAAGGTTTCATTTTCCTTGTACTGTACTCTTTGTTTTACTGCATAAACTCACCCTTAATCCTGACATCAGCTTCTTATCCAAAGTCTGCTCCAAGAAATGTGGGCTGACACGATGCAAAGAACCAAGCAATCCTACAGCAGTGGTACGCACCAAAACACTTGAATCATTTACTAATTGACAAATCTTAGCAAACGCATCATCAACAAGTCGCAACTTCTCATCTGAATCAACTACAGGTATAAGACTCTCAGGATAGACATGACCTATGACCCACATAAGGCGTAATGCTGCTAAACGAACACTTTCACTATCATCATGTAGAGCAGTGTATACCTGTTTATAAATAGACTGTTCCAAAACTTGACCCTTTTGATGAAACGATAACTATAAAAATGTAAAAAATATTATATTACTCTTTTGTCAAAATTACACATAAACAAGAACAATATTCATCTAAGTAAGAGCAATTAAGGCTATATTAAGAACTTTGTCAACACTTTCACAAATATTGTAATACATGTTCAGACTGATGGAACTATTTTATCAAACATTTGTGTAAGTGAAAACTATTAAGTATTTAAACCAGGAATCCATTAACGTTTTAATTCATAATCAAAATTAGATTCTCACTCCTGAGGACGATCAAAGTATATTGATCGAAACGTCGAGAAACTCAACAGTTCTTTTCAGAACTAATACACGTGGTGTACCGCAAACTTTATATTAACATAGAACTATATAATTACAAATAATTATAAATTCAGCCTGAATTTTGCACAAAAAAAAACAATGCAAAATACCATTATGTTAAGTTTATTTTATCTGCTATTTACTCATAAGCAAGGAACGTTGGCATTTCAACTTCTGAAATAATCTATATTTCTTGTTTATCTTTCTTTTATCACCATTACATAATCACATGATTTTCTTGTTTTCTAATTAAAATTATATTTATTAAGATTTATTATGATTTATACTCACCATAGCTTCAAATGCGCTACTACGAACTCTTGGGTCTTGATCTTTTGCATAAGCTGTTAACACTTGTAATGGACTTTCTTGTTTTTCATTAATTTTTACATGTGTTTCTTTGGATCCTAATGTTCCTATTATTGAAAGACAATGTTGCCGCACAGAATGGTCTGAATTGGATAAATGCTGAAATGTATAAAATGATATTTAGCACAATATTATCAATATAATATTATCAAATATAAAAGATCCTATAACAAAAACAGATAATAAAAACAATTCTATTAGTATTACAGAAATTTAAAAAAATGAGAGAAAACTGAAGTTTTTAACATTAATTTGAAATTAATCAATAGTGGATGAATGCTTGATGTAGAATGTTTTGAATGGTACAAACAATGCTAGAATTTACAGAACCGAAACCAATACAAATCAGGCGATACGTGTTGCAAGTCGGTACCGTGAGCTGTGTTGTACTCTATACACTGTAATAAGCATTGATGTTTTTATAGTAATATTCATAGTATTGTTGTTGTTGTTATAGCAGTACTGGGGAATTTTAGTGATCATACTGTACATTTTTTGATTGATTATAGATTGTTAAAAGTTATCTTTACCTTGTAGGCTAGGACAACAAGTTTTTGATGCAAGTCTATAGAATTCGGAATAGCTCTACAGATGTTGTAAATGGTACCAAATAGCTCAGCACATACTTTATGAGAAGCTAAAGAAATAAATTGGTTATTTAAGAAAAACAGATAATAATAATCGCTAAATCTTATGATAAAATTACATTTAAAAATGATGGTAAATTATTAAGTTGAGATAAGTTTAAGAATCACTCAGTATTTAGATCCAAAAGTAAGCATACTTTCCCTCCGTAGCATTTGAGTTAGTTCATCAATGACTAGTGTTTTGTTACAATCTGGTGTTCTTGTTAGTATACCAAGAATGCTAATAATACGAGCTTTGATGTACGCAATTTCTTCTTTTCGTAAATGTTCTATGAGTGTATGAATTACTGAGTCTAAAAATAGAATAAATGCCAACATTAAATTCATTAAAAGTAATTTTATTGAAATAATGAATATTGTTATAAGTTGGACAATGAATACAAAAAATGAGTAATTTAATTACTCATTTTTCAATGAAACATTAAAATGTTTCATTTAACCAAGTCAATTGGAAGCCTGGTGAAAACATTCTCTTTCTTCTAACCAAATTATTGTGTAAATGTAGCATTTAACTAATTTAAATGTGGAACATGACACAGTTTATAATTCAAAATATTTAATATTGATGTAGCAATTTTCAAGAGTTCTTCCTTAGTATTTCAAAATGTTTAGCTACTTTAAAGACTACTGTACATTTAAATTACTAATTTAATAAGTGTATTGTACAAATAGTACACTCACCAACATGCTGAGGGGATAGAGGAAGGCTATCGGTTAATGTTTTAAGTTGTGTTAATATTTCTTGAGGTCCACTTGCTAAATTCAAATCTAATAATGGAGGTGCAGATGATACAGGAACAGTCAAACGAAGAGTTTTAGGCTTTGATACTTCCTCCTTTAAAAAAATGTCAAAAATTGCTACAGTACTGTTTAAAACCAATAGATGTGGGCCATGAGTGCGTCATTATAAAAAATAATGTATGTTTATGAGTTTGATGGTGAGAATATTTCATGAGTTAAAATATTGATTGCTCTATTCTTAATGAGGCAGAGCCAAAATTGGAGCAGTCAATTTGTCATTGAATGAAAGATTCTCTCCATTCAACGAATAGAAAATTATATGTGTTAACATAACACACCTACTTTTAATTATTTTATTTAATTTATCCACGCAGGGGTGCATTAAAAAACCTAAATGGTACATCAATCACAAAGAGACAGTCATAGCGTGTCATTGTTCTCTTAAAGGTCCATCACAAATTGAATGCAGGGTTGCCTCATGGTATTCATGCACATTGAACAAATGACACATCTGCTGGGTAGTAAAGCAGATACTACCCAGTACATACATAGTAAACAGCGGTAACAAATGACACATCTGCTGGGTAGTAAAGCAGATACTACCCAATACATACATAGTCATAAGCGGTAACAAATGACACACTGCTGGGTAGTAAAGCAGATACTACCCAGTACATACATAGTAAACAGCGTTCGTCAACCGAAATGTTTGGTCTAGTGGTAAAGGCGTTCCCCTGTTTATACACTGGAGCCCTCAGTTCGAGGTCTTTTAATATAGTTGAGAGATTATTTAGAAGGTTAGGTTTAGTATATTTAGGAAGTATATCAGCTATCTTGCAATTCTTTATAATAGAAAATAATTAATCAATTATGGGTGTCTCGAAAACAGAGACCTCGAAAACAGAGACCAGAGATCCAGGGTCTCTGTTTTCGAGAAAATCTCGAAAACAGAGACCCCCACTAAAACGTCTCAATAATATTACATAATATAGGGGGTCTCTGTTTTCGTGATTTTCTCGAAAACAGAGACTCTGGGTCTCGGGTCTCTGGTCTCTGTTTTCGAGGTCTCTGTTTTCGAGACACCCAATCAATTATTCATGATTTCTGTCCACGTTCGTCCTGAAAAAATAAAATATGCAAACAGGCCTTTTATGAATGGTTTAGTAGTAGTACAATAAAAGCAAGAATAACTAGATTTGACAAGTTAGTTTTATCTGCACAACAAACACCACATGCACAGAAAAAGATTATCATTATTATTATATATTTTTATTTTAATGATATTATTACAATTATTTTATAATTCTTGTACAGAAGCCGTCTCCTATTGATTTTATATCAGAATAAAGAAATAAAAATAAAAAGGCCTAGCTAGGCCTACCAGCTAGGCTAGGCTATACATTTTTGTATCACAAACTCGTGGAAAGGACGTCCAACTTTACTTCATTTTATGGTGAACAATTATAAATCTAATTCATTTTCGTGGACCAATCGTCTTTCCTTTATTTTTAGCTGAATGGGCCCGTCTAATTAATGTTATGCCCGATCGTCTAATTATATTGGGCCCGGACGTCCACACAGTTAGGCCCCACATCCACAGGCGTTGCTACCCGATCGTCTTGGAATAAGTCCGATCGTCCATGGGCCCGATCTTCTGTCAACCATAGTCTATAGTGTCCAGGCGGGCCTAATAAATAATAGCCTACCTAGGCATAGGACCTCTATCCGAATATAATCAACAAAAGAACTCACTTTAATAACAGAAACACTAAATTCAACATATGCTCGTTTTTTTAGATGGGCTGCCATGATTTCACGTTTCGCAAGCAACAAAAGAGAGGTATTATAAATTCAGAACGTCATTTTTGATCGGTCCACGATATAATGGAGGTATATTCAGAGGCATATATGACCGTTTCGGCCACAGACAGTTTCGGCTACAACAGATTACTATGGCGCGCCATTCACGCATATATTAGACCGTGCTATTGTTTTTGCTATTAGTTATCGCACATCTCATGCTTTGTTGTATAGTATGTATAGTATTTTTTATGACGATTACTACCAGTACAGTGTTATCATTCTTAACGTTATTCCACTACAATTTGCATTTATTAGATTTGTTGTTTCCATTCCAGTTTAGTTATATCATGGAGTCTTGGCGAAAAACAAATTCAACTGTCAGTGACACAGTTAAATTAATACTCTCTTAGTACAGACGTATTACTAGTTTGGCTATGAAAAAAGAAATAGAAATGCTAAGAAAAAAAAAGAAATTTAATTAAAACGTTTTTCCTTCCATTGCTTAGGTGACCTAAGGAACAAAGAGGAATATCAGGAACTCACACATCAATACAAGCAGAATCAAGAAGAAAATTAGTGATAAAAAAAAATAAATTTAATAAAACTTTGTCGTCTTCATTTGATTGGTTTTTAATACAACACAGGAGTAATTAAATGTTTTATCATGGAGCTCAGGTCATGTCTTAAGAACACAGGTGCATAAATAAAACGAACATATCAGACCCAACATAAAAATAATAATTGAGTAATTTGCGGCGATATGCATTTAACATATTTTAACATGTCAAAATACAGTACAAACAAAATGAGTAATAATTCGGATAAAAATGCGACTAAGGATTTTTTAAACTTTAAATTTTGATCGTCATAAAATAATTGTCCTACACATTTGAAATTTGGTAGTATACGTTCAATAGGTTACTACACGTTCAATATGTCTTTTTTTTAATCGCTAAGTTTATGTGTTGGAATTGTATGTTCTTTCATAAGTATTTATCTTAGACAAACACAAGTTATTAAAATCACTAATGTGGCTTAAAACAAATTTTTCTTTTGCATCACGGATGGAGTAACCGATATTGAACTTATATATACGTACCAAGTTTGAAATATTTTTGAAATCCAGAAGTATTTCTTCTTGATGTTTTTGTATGTGACTATTTCCCTGTGCTCCACTGGCGCCAAATTGGATCCACTGGAGCACAGTATTAACATACGAACATTTATTTTGTAACAAAAAAATACTCCTTGATTTCAATATATATTTCTTGGTATATTTTTAATTTAAGTTGCTCAATTTACAGGGAAAAAGTCGAATTCCTAACCGTTTTTTTATTGTCAAAATCATTATTAGAGTTTAACATAATAGGCCTATGTGTCGGAATTGTACGTTTTTTCATAAGTATTATCTTAAGCGAACGCAATTTATTAAAATCACTGATGTGGCTTGAAACTATTTTTTCTTTTGGTTTACGGATGGAGTAACCGATATTGAACATACAGTATATACCAAGTTTGAAATATTTTTAAATTCCAGTATTTTTTCCCGATGTTTTTGAATGTGACTATTTCCCTGTGCTCCCATTGGTGCCAAATTGGGTCCACTTGAGCACAGTGTATTAACATACGAAAAGATATTAAAATTTAGTGACTTTTTTCTATTTTATATTACTGTGCTCACTGGCGCGCGCGCCAAATTGGGTCCACGTAAGCACAGTGTATTAACATACGAAAAGATATTAAAATTCAGTGACTTATTTCTATTTTTATATCACAGTGCTCCCCTGGCTCCAAATCGGGTCCACTTGAGCATAGTGTATATTAAATACGAAAAGATATTAAAATTCAGTGACTTTTTCCATTTTATATCACTGTGCTCCACTGGCGCCAAATTAGGTCCACTTGAGCACAGTGTATTAACATACGAAAATATATTAACATTCAATGACTTATTTCTATTTTATATCACTGTGCTCTCCTGGCGCCAAATTGGGTCCACTTGAGCACAGTGTATTAACATACGAAAAGATATTAAAATTCAGTGACTTTTTTCTATTTTATATCACTGTGCTCCACTGGCTCCAAATTGGGTCCACTTGAGCACAGTGTATTAACATACGAAAAGATATTAAAATTCAGTGACTTATTTCTATTTATATCACTGTGCTCCACTGGCTCCAAATTGGGTCCACTTGAGCACAGTGTATTAACATACGAAAAGATATTAACATTCAGTGACTTATTTCTATTTTTTATCACTGTTTTCCACTGGCTCCAAATTGGGTCCACTTCTTGAGCACAGTGTATTAACATACGAAAAGATATTAACATTCAGTGACTTATTTCTATTTTATATCACTGTGCTCCCCTGGCTCCAAATTGAGTCCACTTGAGCACAGTGTAATAACATACGAAAAGATATTAAAATTTAGTGACTTATTTCTATTTCATATCACTGTGCTCCACTGGCGCCAAATTAGGTCCACTTGAGCACAGTGTATTAACATACGAAAATATATTAACATTCAGTGACTTATTTCTATTTTATATCACTGTGCTCTCCTGGCTCCAAATTGGGTCTACTTGAGCACAGTGTATTAACATACAAAAAGATATTAAAATTCAGTGACTTATTTCTATTTTTTATCACTGTTTTACACTGGCTCCAAATTGGGTCCACTTCTTGAGCACAGTGTATTAACATACGAAAAGATATTAACATTCAGTGACTTATTTCTATTTTATATCACTGTGCTCCCCTGGCTCCAAATTGGGTCCACTTGAGCACAGTGTATTAACATACGAAAATATATTAACATTCAATGACTTATTTCTATTTTATATCACTGTGCTCTCCTGGCGCCAAATTGGGTCCACTTGAGCACAGTGTATTAACATACGAAAAGATATTAAAATTCAGTGACTTTTTTCTATTTTATATCACTGTGCTCCACTGGCTCCAAATTGGGTCCACTTGAGCACAGTGTATTAACATACGAAAAGATATTAAAATTCAGTGACTTATTTCTATTTATATCACTGTGCTCCACTGGCTCCAAATTGGGTCCACTTGAGCACAGTGTATTAACATACGAAAAGATATTAACATTCAGTGACTTATTTCTATTTTTTATCACTGTTTTCCACTGGCTCCAAATTGGGTCCACTTCTTGAGCACAGTGTATTAACATACGAAAAGATATTAACATTCAGTGACTTATTTCTATTTTATATCACTGTGCTCCCCTGGCTCCAAATTGAGTCCACTTGAGCACAGTGTAATAACATACGAAAAGATATTAAAATTTAGTGACTTATTTCTATTTCATATCACTGTGCTCCACTGGCGCCAAATTAGGTCCACTTGAGCACAGTGTATTAACATACGAAAATATATTAACATTCAGTGACTTATTTCTATTTTATATCACTGTGCTCTCCTGGCTCCAAATTGGGTCTACTTGAGCACAGTGTATTAACATACAAAAAGATATTAAAATTCAGTGACTTATTTCTATTTTTTATCACTGTTTTACACTGGCTCCAAATTGGGTCCACTTCTTGAGCACAGTGTATTAACATACGAAAAGATATTAACATTCAGTGACTTATTTCTATTTTATATCACTGTGCTCCCCTGGCTCCAAATTGGGTCCACTTGAGCACAGTGTATTAACATACGAAAATATATTAACATTCAATGACTTATTTCTATTTTATATCACTGTGCTCTCCTGGCGCCAAATTGGGTCCACTTGAGCACAGTGTATTAACATACGAAAAGATATTAAAATTCAGTGACTTTTTTCTATTTTATATCACTGTGCTCCACTGGCTCCAAATTGGGTCCACTTGAGCACAGTGTATTAACATACGAAAAGATATTAAAATTCAGTGACTTATTTCTATTTATATCACTGTGCTCCACTGGCTCCAAATTGGGTCCACTTGAGCACAGTGTATTAACATACGAAAAGATATTAACATTCAGTGACTTATTTCTATTTTTTATCACTGTTTTCCACTGGCTCCAAATTGGGTCCACTTCTTGAGCACAGTGTATTAACATACGAAAAGATATTAACATTCAGTGACTTATTTCTATTTTATATCACTGTGCTCCCCTGGCTCCAAATTGAGTCCACTTGAGCACAGTGTAATAACATACGAAAAGATATTAAAATTTAGTGACTTATTTCTATTTCATATCACTGTGCTCCACTGGCGCCAAATTAGGTCCACTTGAGCACAGTGTATTAACATACGAAAATATATTAACATTCAGTGACTTATTTCTATTTTATATCACTGTGCTCTCCTGGCTCCAAATTGGGTCTACTTGAGCACAGTGTATTAACATACAAAAAGATATTAAAATTCAGTGACTTATTTCTATTTTTTATCACTGTTTTACACTGGCTCCAAATTGGGTCCACTTCTTGAGCACAGTGTATTAACATACGAAAAGATATTAACATTCAGTGACTTATTTCTATTTTATATCACTGTGCTCCCCTGGCTCCAAATTGGGTCCACTTGAGCACAGTGTAATAACATACAAAAAGATATTAAAATTCAGTGACTTATTTCTATTTCATATCACTGTGCTCCACTGGCGCCAAATTAGGTCCACTTGAGCACAGTGTATTAACATACGAAAATATATTAAAATTCAGTGACTTATTTCTATTTTATATCACTGTGCTCTCCTGGCTCCAAATTGGGTCCACTTGAGCACAGTGTATTAACATACGAAAAGATATTAAAATTCAGTGACTTATTTCTATTTTATATCACTGTGCTCCACTGGCTCCAAATTGGGTCCACTTAAGCACAGTGTATTAACATACGAAAAGATATTAAAATTCAGTGACTTATTTCTATTTTATATCACTGTGCTCCCCTGCCTCCAAATTGAGTCCACTTGAGCACAGTGTAATAACATACGAAAAGATATTAAAATTCAGTGACTTATTTCTATTTCATATCACTGTGCTCCACTGGCGCCAAATTAGGTCCACTTGAGCACAGTGTATTAACATACGAAAATATATTAACATTCAGTGACTTATTTCTATTTTATATCACTGTTTTCCACTGGCTCCAAATTGGGTCCACTTAAGCACAGATACGAAAAGATATTAAAATTCAGTGACTTATTTCTATTTCATATCACTGTGCTCCACTGGCGCCAAATTAGGTCCACTTGAGCACAGTGTATTAACATACAAAAAAGATATTAAAATTCAGTGATTTATTTCTATTTTATATCATTGTGCTCCCCTGGCTCAAAATTGGGTCCACTTGAGCACAGTGTATTAACATACAAAAAAGATATTAAAATTCAGTGATTTATTTCTATTTTATATCATTGTGCTCCCCTGGCTCCAAATTAGGTCCACTTGAGCACAGTGTTATTAACATACGAAAAGATATTAAAATTCAGTGACTTATTTCTATTTTATATCACTGTGCTCCTCACTGGCGCCAAATTGTGTCCACTTGAGCACAGTGTATTAACATACGAAAAGATATTAAAATTAGTGACTTATTTCTATTTTATCACTGCGCTCCACTAGTGCTAAATTTGGTCCACTGGAGCAGCTACCGAAGTACTATTTCTATTTCGTAAATAAATAAAGGCATAAATGGCGCTCCGTAGAAGTAGAGAATGCTCGATCGTCGAAATGCTCCGAAATGACGCTCTGAATATACCCAAAGAATATAATCACAAGAATGAGTAATCCGCGATTTTCCCTGTAACAGTAATATTATTGTCCATGTGGTAGGGCGCCGCCATAAGTGTAGATGTATCTGGGATGTATACAACTTTTTGTGACGATTTCAATAATCAAAGGCTAGACCACCGGTAGTATTTTCATGATAAAAAATGTTATCAACTACATGCCAACATCATGTTAAATACTATTTGGATATTTAATTGTTCGTTTTATGCAATTTATTTAGTAAAAACTGCCGTATAAACAGTTTGCTTTATCAACCGGGCGCTACGATAGCGTGACCGGGCGTGTTGGTGTTTACGCGTTTTCACGAAGGATTGTTTAATAATATTCCTATATTTAATTTGTTTCTGGTAAAACAAATACATGTTAATAACATTTAACATTTTGTCCTATTAATAACATGTATTTTATACTAATTTATATCATAAAAACAATACTTAATTTACCGGGCGTAGAGTAGTACACGGCAATGGTAAAGAATAGGCCGTGCTGAGTAACGATTCATTGATTTTTGGTGTTGCTGTGTTAGGCCTTTTTTGTGAACTAACTTAGCATGTTAGTAAATAATTGTCTGTAAAAGTGAATGTACACTATTTGTTAATAAATATGTATTATAAAATAGTTTACAATTGCAAAAACTATTATCATAATTCTATTTAATGTGACATGTATAATATCTATTAAATCAAGTCTTATTTAGTATGTATACATCCGCCCTTATGAGGGCGGGCATCACTCACTGGAGCTCTCTGTTACAAATTTCTCATGCAAAAATCGCGGAATACTCATTCTTGTGATATATATTCTTTGATATACCTCATAAATGGATACAGCATGCACATTCTCTACTTCTACGGAACGCCACTTATGCCTTTATTGACTTCTCAAATAGAAATAGTACTGCATGTACTGTAACTGCTCACCAGGACCCAATTTGGCACCAGTGGACCACAGTAATATAAAATAAAAAGTTACTATTTTTTCATATGTTAATACACTATGTTCAAGCGGACCCAATCTGGCACCATTGGAGCACAGTGATATAAAATAGAAGTCACTAAATTTGAATGTTGTTTCGTAACGTTACACTGGGCAGCTCAAATGCAAGCAGCACCGATAAGAAGTCTTTGCTTATTTAGCAACGCAGTCCACGTTCTGTCGGAAACATTTGATCTTAGACCTGATTCAAGTCCGTGTGTTATTTTGTCCATAAATTACATATTTTATTCACATATTTCGTCAAAACATAGCACTCTCTCCAAGAATCGCATATTTAAGCAAAGCCATGACTACCGTCTTTCAAATGATGATGTAATGATAGACAGGACTTCAGTTAAGTTCACTATAAAGGTCTATAAATACCTTGTATTTCAACATGATTTTTAAAAGTCGACATTTAATTTGGTGTCTGTCTTGTTAGGCTAAATTATGCTAGAATTCACCAGACAACTCCCATTTCCCTTGAAATAATTTACTACACACCTACAGCCAGCTTTAGTTTATTATTAACATTACTCAAAGTACCAACCTTGGCACATATCTGAGTTAAAATACATAACATGGAGTTAGATATAATTGTATAGCTCCATGATAATAATATATAACTATGTATACTCTTAGAGTGACTATTGGAGTTTTGTTCACTAATTGTGGTTTATGATCATTTTGGTCATGTTTAAATCGATCACATTCACGAAATGATTGGTTACAATAACGAGTAGGTCTAACAATTAAATATGAATCAATATATTATCATAATATACACATAATATCAGTTTTCCTATTGGTAATGTATTATGATACAGTAATGCTGGTATCATTATTTTACAATACTAATCTTGAAAATAATTAATTATTATACAACTTATATTCTATAACTATTTACTGTACTTGTTTAATTTACAGTTCAAAGAGATAAACACCAACTGAAGTAATAATATTTAAAAACATGAATAACCAACTAAGATATATTGTGACTAAGATGTATTTTGACCATTATTAATAATATTACATCTACCCTAGATGCCAATTTACAAAACATGGAAGCCTATATTATAGCATGTCTATAGGTTGAATAAAAACGATTCATTATTTGTTTTATAGTGTCACAATGATGTACACCCAAAGAGAACAGCTTCAATGTCTGTTTCCCTCCTGACACTGTTCATTATAGGTTAATTAAACCACACAACCGCTATCCTACTCCATTCAATGACATCACACAGGGTAGACAACAATTAATAACTATATATATATATATATAACTATTATTTAACCAATTAGACTAGACACATACTGCACCATTCCAGAATTGTTGGATTATTTATGTGAACAGTGCACAAATCCAAAAAGTAATATCATGTTTGCTCTTCACTTTATGAAGCTGCTTCAAATCCAAACTTTGTTGTCTAAAAAAACAATAGAATACTCATAAATATCAACAAGCAAAGAATAACATTGTGTTAAATTAAACATTTTAGAAAGGTTTACATATTTGTCATGTATTAATTTTGACATACCTGTAGGATTCCTATTATAACGCCAAATAATCCAATTGCACTTCCAAAGATTTCAACAATCAAAACTCTCACAAAAAGTGATGGGTTTTGAGCATCTGCCAAGGCTGCACCACTACCAACAATTCCAACACATATTCCACAAAACAAATTTGACAATCCCACAGTTAAACCAGCTCCAAACATAGCATAGCCTAAAAAAAAAGATGTAAAAAAAAAACAGATTAGACAATCCACAATTAAAACACTCAAACCATAGCACCACCTATGAGCATCCACTAGTGCATATTTTAATAAATTAAATAATTAAAAACCTGAAAATTCAATCATACTAATTAAATCTTTGATTGAGAAATATGAATAATACGTACCAGCAGTATAATTCTTAAGAAGATATTCTGGATCGGTGCTGGTTGTGTCATACTGTTCAAGTTGATTAGATACAACTATAGCAATTATTATACCATAAATTGCAACAGCTTCACAAAAAATTATACTGAAATATATATCACAAATATTTGGTTAACTTTTTATTACAGTGAAAATCACTAAAATTTCAATTATCTTCAAATCACTATTTATAATTTTATTGAACTGAAGTATGATATAAAAAATGCTGTACCTAATAAGATTTTTTGTTTTTATTCGAGGTGTTTTGACGCCTCCACCAACAATGCTTGTTCCAGTGGTGAATATTCCCCTACAAAAAAAAAAACAATTTGAGAAATGTTCTTTTTAAAATGTACTTACTAAATTAAATTCATTGAGTGATAGAGGGAAATTTTTTTTAATTTATTTATAAACTTATTTTACATAGATGACATTTTCATTAAAAATAATGTTCTTACAAATGGTCCATGATTAAAGAAATGCATGCAAATACAACAAATATATGGTATATATTATAATTTTAAATCTGAGGAGGAGATTCAGTATTTCGCTTAATCATGAAATGAAGCAATACTATTTGTTACTGTTTAATAGAGATATTGTATTAAACTACATACCATGCTGCTCCTACAACCGAAAATGATATTGATGAAGCAATACCCAAGTTAGCCCACATGTAGGGGGAGAGTGAAGTCAAAAACCTGCAAAAAAAAAACAACATTCAATACCCAAGTTAGCCCACATGTAGGGGGAGAGTGAAGTCAAAAACCTGCACAAAAAGAACAACATATATTTACCTTTTTATTTATTAATTTTATCAATAAAGGAATGCAGATTATTAGTAAGTCTGTACTTAGATAGATAGAATTCAATACAATTCCATAGTAACTATTTAGCAATGAATTAATTAGAAAAAATTCAGAACTGTAAAACATTAACTTAAATGGATAAAGATTGATAAATAAATAACAAAAAAAAGAAATAATATAAAAAAAAAGTTAGAATAATGATTAACCTACTGTAGACATGTGGAAATGTTTGATAAATACAATACTTACCATCCTATGTCAATCCTATAAAGTTGATCAGTTAAAGTATAGTAAAGCACTGTGGATAACAAGAATACTTTCAATAAATTAAATGGTAGGTAAAACTTAAAAGTATACTGTTTTTAGTGATCTGTGTTTCTAATAAAAAAAAAACAATGAAAGTTATAGAATTATTATATGTATAATTGTTCATAGTTTAAAATAGACATACTAATTCATAAAAATACAATTCAAGTCTGTGAGCATCAATCTTATAACATTGGTGTTCTAGACAAATTTGTTCGCTATGAAAACCAATTATTGTATGCGATTTTTGTTTTAAATGGTACTCTCTGGTCAGCAAAAACATGTAGGTAGGCAAAAACATGTATGTAGGCTGTTGTAGAGGAAACTACCAATGTATAAAGCGCAGCTCTGATATGGTTTCATGAAATGTTTTAACCGCAACATATGATTGTTTACTAAATATCTCTAGCTCTTTGGTTTACTATATAAACAGCGAAAATGTATATTGAACTTTGAGTAGGCGAAACACGTCTGTAAAATTCATCAATTTAGAAAATCGTTGTGGCTAAAGATACGGTACCGTATCCATGCTTTTAAAAACTAAAGGTACGGTAATTATAGAGGGCGCTATGTAATGTGGATGTTAATCAAATAGGTTATTGCATTGGTTTCCTGCAAGACAGCTGTGTAGCCTAGTGGGCATGTGATGAGGGATGCTAGTCAAGTCGCCCCATCGCAAAGTCGCCCCATACAAAGTCGCCCCTTACACAGTCGCCCCATCGCAATGTCGCCCCGACACAGTCGCCCCATCGCAAATTCGCCCATCGCAAAGTCGCCCCATCGCAAAGTCGCCCCATCACAAAGTCGCCCTATCGCAAAGTCGCCCCAAAACGTTAAAAAATAGTTTACAAGTGCGTAAAATGTCTCAACGATACACAAAATAACACGGAACGTGTAGGCATAAAAAGGGGAAGCCCCGCCATGTAGTCTCAGGTCACACGATCGGCACGCACCACCATCATCAGAGAGGAAGCCCCCGACTAATCACTCCGCGGTCGCACTAACGTGCTAGCTTACCAGAGGGAAACCCCCGTAATTACTCCGCCGTTGTCGCACTACAAACGCACCATCTGAAGATGGGGAAACCCCGCCGGAGTTTTACGATGATATCAGTCGCGTTCAAAATCGGTCGCGTTTAAATTTGGTCGCGATAAAATGATGTTATACGATCTAGATTATTTTTACTTTGGTCGATGAATATGTATTATTATTATTAGGTAAACATAGTTTAAGATTATAATATTATCCAGCATAATGTCATTTAACAGTACATAATTATTTAAATGTGAAATATTTTATAGGAAACGTAGGCTACGTCTGTGTCTTTTATTTTATATGCAACAAATCACGTAAAACTATTTATAAACATTCAGTTTACTATACATAGTATTACGTAATGAACATTGATTGTAAGCCTGGAAAGACAATCCCATCATTATATCCATTATAAAATTGCATCATATCACCACTATATGTCGTAAATGATGACGTGCGTGTGTGTATTCGTCGTACGTCCGTGTACGTATTATTCCGTGCCTCTTTTCACGGTCTTGTTTAATTTAAAATTAAATAAATACCCGATATGAGGATATTTATTAGGCATGATAATTAGAATGTTCTAGGCCTAACCAAAAGGGTTGAAAAGAATTTCTTCAGTAAAATGATCATTGTGCTGTTGAATAAAAGGCGACTCGCCATCTGAAACATTCTCTGAAACCAATCGGAGCTGCGCCGTCTTTCTGCTGACCGTCGGGGATTCCCCTTTTTAAAAAACACGCACACGATACTGTACGATGGTTTTTCCATGGTCAAAATGTAGCGTTTTAATTTTACTAAAATACCTGCGTGTAAAACAATCATATCGGCGATGAAATCCTTTTTTTTTTATTTCTTTATTTTGA
Organism: Antedon mediterranea; assembly: GCF_964355755.1. Classification (NCBI taxonomy): domain Eukaryota; kingdom Metazoa; phylum Echinodermata; class Crinoidea; order Comatulida; family Antedonidae; genus Antedon; species Antedon mediterranea. Next base: position 31,625,956 of record NC_092675.1, on the reverse strand, counting down.
AAAGTCATTATAAATTAATTAAGACACATAACTTGTCAATGAATGCAAAATGATCAATAAGTAGCCTATAACACTCATTGTCTTACAACACTGTTATTGTTTTAACTACTGTAAATCTATAGGAAGGCCTAGGCTACTACACATTTATACATTTATTATATTATCCTAAAAAATTAGCTGGTATCCACGCGTAGGTTGAAGAAAGATTCGTAATTGTGGCTCTGGCAGTGGTAACTAATTTTAAAATCATATTAAATTAACATTTTCGAAACTATAAATCAGGGATAATCTTTTTAGAACTTTCAAACAAGGGACTATTTTTTTAATGATTTTTAAAAAGCACATCACTCCATTAAAACCTGTAAAATAAAAATTAAAACACAAATTATGTATATAGGATAAACATTATACTGTATACGACATTTAGCGCAACCAAAGTAACAACGCAATCGATATCAAACGCAACCAATATGATTAAAACCGTGGGCGACTTTGCGATGGGGCGACTTTGCGATTGGGCGAATTTGCGATGGGGCGACTTTGTAATGGGGCGACTTTGCGATGGGGCGACTTTGCGATGGGGCGACTGTGCCGGGGCGACTTTGTTTTGGGGCGACTTTGCGATGGGGCGACTTTGTATTGGGCGACTTTGTATTGGGCGACTTTGTATGGGGCGACTTTGCGATGGGGCGACTTGACTGGATCCCGTGATGAGGCTTTGGCTTAAGGGGTTGGAGGTTCGATACTCTTCTTGACGTCTTTTTTTTAATTTTTTTTTTAGTTTTTAATTTAAGAGAGATTATTTAGAGGGTTAGGTTTTTAATATTTAGGAAGGAGTTTAATATTTAGGAAGGAGTTTAATATTTAGGAACGAGTTTTATATTTAGGAACGAATTTTATATTTAGGTACAAGTTTTAGGAATGCAATTTTACCGTACTTTTAGCAAACGGAAGCGCCCTCTATAATTACCGTATCTTTAGTTTTTAAAAGCATGGATACGGTACCGTATCTGTAGCAACAGCGTTAAAAAATAAAGGATTTATCTGTTACTCTTTCTGTGATTCTCCTTCGTAAAAGTACTTATGATGAGACCTAATTCTAATAGTAGTAATGTGTGGTAACGGTATTGATGATAAAATTACTTTACAAATTTGGAGTCGTAATAAAAGACGTGTGCGAAATGCAACAAGCGCCAAGTCTTGATCTCAAAATGTTCTCAAGAATAAGATTTTATTCTATACAATTTGACATGTTTTAGAAAGCTTCACAGCCCTTTTTTTTTATCGCAAATCCTTAGCTAGGCCCTATTAGGCCTAGCCTAGCTTACCTTACCTACTATCCTAGCTAGTAGGCTAGCCTACTAGTACTAGCAGACTCTAGGTAGAAGGCGGCGGCTAGGCTAGGGGCTCCTAGGCCCTGCTAGGCTAGGCCTATATGGCTAGGCCTAGGCCTTTTTTGCCTTTCTTTCAAGTTTCATTTCATTCTAGGCTAATCTTCTTTTCTAATCTTAAGCAATATTTTTAAAAAAAACATACTTACGTATACCAACTACTATTGCTGTTATTATTGACGATGAAACATATGCTACACGGGCTACAGACATGATAAATTAAATTAATTCGTACTACTGTCTCCTAGCTAGGCCTAGTTTTCAGAGTTGATCAGCAGCATCAGCCAGCAGCCAGAGGAGACGATCGACGACGCAGATCGAATCGATGATCTCGTGATAAAATGCGTGTTTGTTAAAACAAAATAGTTTACTCCAGTATGCAATCCCGCCCTCACACACAAATGCAACGAAAACCCAAACTTTATTATCCTCCTAGTCCTACCAGATTCTATTTATTAAGTCATTCATATAGTACAGTATAATCATGTACTTTTTTCTTGGCAGAGAAACACAAGCAAAACAATACACATAGGCCTATATATTCGTGAACAACTTGGAACTAACAACAACAACTGAACAAGCAATATAAAATACAGCAGACCTAATGACCATAGATCTTAAACTCATTGTCATGAGTCATAATCATGGGATTATTTTATACACGATTAATGTTAAACATTATTTGAATTTGGCTTAATCTGGATTGATCTGTTTAGATTTTGTGTATGGTTTGGTTCATTTAATTTATTAATGAAGATTTTTATAATGCTGATTGACCAGTGGCGGATCCCGATAGTCAATTCCTTCGATATAAACATACATTTATTAATAACAAAAGATAAAATACAAGTATCAATTATTCCAAGCGGGGCGTTTATTATTCGAAACGGTGGGATGGGTGCGCGCGACATCTGACCAAGGCAACAATCTGACTGAGATTACACGTCACTCTTGTAATGTAAGAACATATAGTATGCCTACACCTTGACTGAGTTGTATCAACAAATTGTGGCCAATGCATATGCTTGTCGGAAATTATGCTATAATGCGTTTCTGATAATTAAAGCACTTGTGTTTTGGTGCTTTTGAGGGTAATTTTTGTGGAGGTGTCAGATGGAAATTCGTTAAAAATGTCACGTTGATGCGCGCTCTGGTAGGGTTGATTATAATCAGTTTGGTAGTAGGAATGATGAGAGGCAGCAATTGGCAATAATGCCAGACAATGTTGCCTCTCATTGTTATGTTTGTTGTTGATTCAGTGAAAACAGACGTCATAATTGGTAGACGTTTCAGATTTAACTAATGGTGAGTATGGGATTGATCTTCCGGTATACTCGGCGTAAATGTTGGGATGCGCAAAAACACAATTAGAAATTCAACGAAAATGTGTATACATTTTCCATAACTTCCATATCGATATTCACGGACAAATATTTAGAACTAATGCGCTCTATAAAAATACTGAATTAAACTCCCAAAACTATATTAAGAAACTAAAGAAATTATATTAATTAGTAATTAAAATTATTATACAAAGAGTCGCTCTTCGCGGTTTATTTCCTCCGGAAGACCAAAGACGAACGGTGTCCCTCCTCTTTTGTATATAATACTGGTATACTTCTGTGGTGGGACACTTTTGTGCGCTTAAAACCATGGAATACGCACCGTCGTTAAGACGTCATCAGTGAGTAAAGGCCTTTCCATTCCAGGAGGAATGTCTCGCCCTCGATTTTACCATTATGTACATATTTTATTTAAAATTAATTGTGTATATCTTAATTGTTCCTGAACGTTCAACTGGTCTGTGTGTATGCCTATGGATGCCAAGAAGAACCCTCTTCTTTTGTTTAAATATTGTAATTGTGAATTGTATATTATACATTAACAATTTTTGCAGTGCAGGGCAGTTTTAATTACATTTTAGAGGCATATTGATGATTGCCATTTAATTAAATTTAAATAAACAAAAACCAAATTTGTACAGAAATAATAAAAAAAGTTTGTGGCCACGTTTGTGTTGTTGACGCATGCCTTCTATTCTGTTGATATTTTTTTAAATAATGTTTTCTTGTAATTTAGTTTTTTTGTCTTATGTGGGTTCATCCCACTTTTTTTTCCATCATGAAAACAATTTGTATAGCACTGCTAAAGCGTGGTTCCCACTAGCGACGCAACACAAGGACGTAACGCAACGCAAGTGAATTGACCAATCACAAGCGATGACTTATTCGCTTGTGATTGCTAACTGTCTATAACTTCGCTTGTCATTGGTTAAAACGCTTGCGTTGCGTTTACGTCCTTGCGTTACGTTCTAGTGGGAACCAAGCTTAAGCGGCGCTATACAATCTTTACGGTCAGAGCCATATATATAAAGAGTTACGACATTGGATTATAGCCACGTGATATGCAGATCAATTTGTGTCAAACTTGTCTCCGTTATTGCATGTAAAGTATAGGAGCAAGAAAATACTTTAAACTTTTTCTTATATTTAAAAAAATGTAATTGCACATTTTACGGTGAAATATCGATGTGCACAGCGTACAGAAGTACTTGCGGCAAAGAATATTGCGCGCGCGTGCGCTAGTACATTATAAAGTTCGATTGATTGATTTTGGAACGAAACATCCCATAACTACGGGGACTACGTCCTATTATTAATAACAATTATGTAATATTTTCAATTCATAATGCATGCTTTGATGACTAAATAAAATAATAAAGTATCGTGGATATATTTGTTAATATATTGAATAGGGTATGAACAATATTAAAATAAAAAGGCAAATTATTACAAATGAAATGATGAACGAGTCTCTGAAAGTTTGTGTCAAAAACACACAGTACAGAGAGCCATGTATAAAAAGAGAGGTGAATGTGTGTGTTTTTTGTATTGGTTCATGCTTTGATGTATCCTGACTTGCCTGTAGGCCCTAGCATTTATTCTTTTGTTATTATAGACACAATATATATATGTTTACCAAATTAATACCATTAATAAAATTAATTACTAAAATAAAAACGGAATACAAGCGTTATTTCATAGACAAAAAAATCTAAAAATAATGCATGAACTATAGGAAAACGCTAAACAAAAGAAACGCGCGCGCCTTCAGCGTGCGAATTCTTTGACACAAAAATGGCTTCTAATTTTCAATGTCGTAACTCTTTATTTATACGGTGTCAGAGCCGGTGTAAGATTGAATTGTGTCCAGCATTCAAAAGTGTCCGGGTGGACACTTTTCAGCATTGGATAGTGTCCAGTTGCATGTTTCAACGGGTTCGTGGGCGTTTTTCAACAATTTAATGCTGTCCGGCCCGTTTAATAATGTCTGACCCATGGATTGAAATGCGTCCACTATTAAATACTGTATCATACGTTTTATGATAGGTGGTTGTTTTTATCACGCCTGCACTTGTCTTGTCTTCTTTTAATAACCAATAATACTTAATGATGCCAAACAAATTTTTTTTTTCTAATTAAAGATCGCTTTGCCTAAACACCTCCAATTAGGGACCATTATATTATATGGTATGTGAAAAGACAAGAAGAATAAATAATTGTTAAGTATGTGACAAAAACAAGTAAATGAAGTGTTCCTCTTCCAATTAAAAATCACTTTACCTAAAACACCTCCAATTAGCGACCATTATATTATTTAGTATTAATAAAGCAAGAAGAATATATAGTTTTTAATTATGTGACAAAAAACAAGTAATTGTACTGGACCTCTTTCAATAAAGGACCACTTTACTTAAAACACCTCCAATTAGCGACCATTTTATTAATTGGTATGAGTAAAGACAATAATAATTAATAGTTTTAATTATGTGACAAAATTAAGTAACTGTACTGACTGGTCCGCTTCCAATTAAAGATCACTTTACTTTAAGACACCTCAAATTAATGACCATTTTTATTAATTGGTATGAGTAAAGGCAAGAATAATTAATAGTTTAATTATGTGACAAAATTAAGTAAATGTACTGGTCCGCTTCCAATTAAAGGTCACTTTACTTTAAGACACCTCTAATTAGCGACCATTTTTATTAATTGGTAGAAGTAAATACAAGAAGAATACATAGTTTTAATTATGATAGTGACAAAATTAAATAACTGTACTAGTCCTCTTCCAGTTATAGATCACGTTACTTAAAGAAACCTCCAATTAGCGACCATTATATTATTTAGTATTAATAAAGCAAGAAGAATATATAGTTATTAATTATGTGACAAAAAACAAGTAATTGTACTGGCCCTCTTTCAATAAAGGACCACTTTACTTAAAACACCTCCAATTAGCGACCATTTTATTAATTGGTATGAGTAAAGACAATAATAATTAATAGTTTTAATTATGTGACAAAATTAAGTAACTGTACTGACTGGTCCGCTTCCAATTAAAGATCACTTTACTTTAAGACACCTCTAATTAGTGACCATTTTTATTAATTGGTATGAGTAAAGGCAAGAATAATTAATAGTTTAATTATGTGACAAAATTAAGTAAATGTACTGGTCCGCTTCCAATTAAAGGTCACTTTACTTTAAGACACCTCTAATTAGCGACCATTTTATTAATTGGTAGGACTAAATACAAGAAGAATACATAGTTTTAATTATGATAGTGACAAAATTAAGTAACTGTACTAGTCCTCTTCCAGTTATAGATCACTTTACTTAAAGAAACCTCCAATTAGCGACCATTATATTATTTAGTATTAATAAAGACAAAAAGAATAAATAATTGTTAAGTATATGACAAAAACAAGTAAATGAAGTGGTCCTCTTCCATTAAAAATCACTTTACCTAAAACACCTCCAATTAGCGACCATTATATTAATTGGTATGAGTAAAGACAATAATAATTAATAGTTTTAATTATGTGACAAAATTAAGTAACTGTACTGGTCCGCTTCCAAATAAAGATCACTTTACTTTAAGACACCTCTAATTAGCGACCATTTTTATTAATTGGTATGAGTAAAGGTAAGAATAATTAATAGTTTAATTATGTGACAAAATTAAGTAAATGTACTGGTCCGCTTCCAATTAAAAATCACTTTACTTTAAGACACCTCTAATTAGCGACCGTTATATTATTTTGTATGAATAAAGACAAGAAGAAGAAATAGTTTATAATCATGTGATAAAAAACAAGTAATTGTACTGGTCCTCTTCCAATTAAAGATCACTTCAATTTAAACACTTCCATTTAGCGACCGTTTTATTATTTTGTATGAGTACAGACAAGAGGAATAAATAGTTTATAATCATGTGATAAAAAACAAGTAATTGTACTGGTCCTCTTCCAATTAAAGATCACTTTACTTTAATACACTTCCAATTAGCGACCGTTTTATTATTTTGTACGAGCACAGACAAGAGGAATAAATAGTTTATAATCATGTGATTAAAAACAAGTAATTGTACTGGTCCTCTTCCAATTAAAGATCACTTTACTTTAAGACAGACACGACTAAAAGGTGAAATAATAATAACAAATAATAATAACAGGATTTTTATAGCACACATACCACAGAGTGCTCAAGGCGCATTAAAAAAAAAATAATAATAAAAACAAATCATACAACTCTCCCGGTCCCGAGAGCCGCTGTTTTGAGGTTGACCTGACAATTGTGGCAATTACCAATTGGGACATTACCCTTGTTGGACATCTGGTAAAAATAAATACTGATTATGCTGCCACTTTAGTACACAAAACGATAAATAAAAAAAAATAATACAACTTGTAGCATTCCATTTAAACACAGTAGGCCCTGTTCAAAACTGCTAGTGTAGAAAAGTCAAATCCACCCATATAATAAAACCTAGAACTAGCTAATGATGTAGAAACACCAACAGCTTATTTATCAAATAAAAATCAACATTATACTCATATACAACTCAACAGGTAATGTAGTAACGAAAATTGCCTCACAGCTAATGTAGTTAATATCGCCAGCTAATAAAATATTATATATTTTACAAACCTAAAGTGCCTCTTTTGTCTTTCAATATTTTTCTAACAATCTTCCTTCTCCCATGATGAATTTATTTAACACTGCTGATTTCAACCATGGTCATAATTTAAGAAGTACTGTTCATAAGTTTCAGTTAACTATTCCTTTTGTAAGATTAACTAGTTCTTCTCACTTTATTTATGTTTCTGGCCCTTTAATTTGGAATCAATTAGATACTAGTATTGTTAACTCTTCCTCTCTCCCAACTTTTCGTAAAAAACTTAAAAGTAATTTGTTATCATTGTACTCAAACTAGACCTTCAAAATGTTTTTGTCATGACTTTTTTTTATTTTATTTAATAATTATATACAAATGTATTTTTTTCTTTTGTTTATGGGTCTTGCGTGACAAGTATTCTCTTCTTGCAAGATCCTCTATTAATGGTATTTTTTGTATTTTCTCATTATAAATTATCATTCTTTTTATTGTATTGTTATACCATTGATAGAAACTAATAAATGTTGAATTAAAAATGTCTAAATCATGTGCAAATGTATTTCTCTACTTGTCGTCAGTCTATCCACCTCTCGTAAGTGATCAGCTTTCAAAACTTAGCACTCTGATCGTAAGCAACCACCCTTGTTAGCGACCACCTTTAATATTTAAAAGGGACTACCTCTGTTAAAGGACCGCTTCTCACAATGGACAACCTCCTGAAGGGGTAACCACCTCTCATAACGGACTGCTTTCATAAACTACCACCGCTCGTAGACGACCACTTCTTTTACCGACTACACCTCCCGTAAGTGACCACCTCAATAGAGGTGGTAATTTGCGAAAGGTGGTCGTTACGGAATTATGAGAAGTGGTCCCTTAGGAGAGGTGGACGTTTTTTTTTTAGAGATTATTCGAAAAATACAAAAAACCGAAATACCCTTGAGTGAACGAATAATTTTGATGCGCAATTAAGGTGTTTATTTTGCAATATAAAATATAAAAAAATAAATATTTTTTGGTAATATGCATCAACAATATTTTTCAAATGTATTTTAGATAAATAAATAAATAATGTAAAATCTCTAGAAACAAATAAAATATTGTGACTAATCAATTCAATGTTTTATTAAATAAAACCAAAAATCAGGCATCTGTGAAAAAAAATATAATGAAAAAGAACTCACTTTAACAATGACGAACTTACTTGTTTAAAGCACTTTTGTTATCAGTTAATATTATTAAATTAGTAACAGTATTATGAATATTACAAAATAATATTTTGAGAACTGAAAAATATTTTGAGGGAACAAATATATTTAGGGAGAACAAAATAAGATTTCAAGAACTGAACAATATAAAAAATGAATTACTACTTCGAGACAAGGAATGATCGAGAGAACGAAATAATTTCGAGGGAAATTATTTCGTTCTCTCGCGAATTAGTAATTCGAATTCCAATGAAATAATATTTCGAGAGAACGAAAATAGGTAGGCCCTATGCCTATATGATTTAGTGATATTCATTCCCTAGAAATAATAATACAGTACCGGTAGGCTATATATTTTTTCAAGTTGTCAGATTTACTTCAAATTGACAACAGGTTGTATATACTCAATCAAAAACAAACAATTTAATTTGATTAGACTATATGTCTCCAGATATAATAATAGTAATATTTATTTCAATCGACTTGATATTTTGCGATTCAAGTTGGTATTCTAAGGAATTATAATTACCCTAACGGGAGTTGGTGACCGTCCAGTGCCCTAGTTTTTACGGGGTTAATATGATGTCGATGTCGATGGTCCTACTTTTTTATCGATGAAAGCTGCCCGGGTGGTTGCAGCCATTTTCAACAGCTGGTATTACACTATTCAATGCTGAAAATTGTCCAGTGGACACTTTCAAACACCGGACACATTTAAATCTTACACCGGCCATCTCTGTTTACGGTGTGCAGCCAGGCGGAACGCGACGCTATGCTGTTGTGGAATATATCCAACGGTAGTATATTACACAGAGAGTACGCTCAAACAGAGCGTATTAATTTGGTAACATATATATATTGTGTCTATAATAAGTAATTTTATTTTTTTTTAACTGATTTATACGAAAGCCTATTAGGGCCAACAAAAAAATAATATTGCTTTCACAAATTCGAAATAACGAATTATTAATTCGTTTTTTCGAATTATTAATTCGTTATTTCGAATTTATTTAAGTAATTTGAAATTTCGAATTAATAATTCGAAATTTCGAATTATTAATTCGAAATTTCGAATTATTTATTTCGTTATTTCAAATTATTAATTCGAAATTTCGAATTATTAATTCGAAATTTCGAATTATTAATTCGAAATTTCGAATTAGTAATTCGTTATTTCGAATTCATAATTCGAAATTTCGAATTAGTAATTCGAAATTTCGAATTAGTAATTCGTTATTTCGAATTATTAATTCGAAATTTCGAATTAGTAATTCGTTATTTCGAATTAATAATTCGAAATTTCAAATTAGTAATTCGAAATTTCAAATTAGTAATTCGTTAATTCAAATTTTTAATTCGTTATTTCGAATTAATAATTCGAAATTTCGAATTAATAATTCGACCTCTGCCCTTTCTAATGACATCCCAACCATCCCGGATTACTTTAGCTAATGCAATCTGGTCACCATGCGTCCTGAAAACCATTGGATTAGATTATATTTCAATCGTAGCTTAAATTATCAAGAGATTATTGAAATGTTAGCAGAAGATCATGATATTTTGATAAGTAAACGAACATTAAATCGAAGGCTGAAAAAAATGTGCCTTAGTCGAAGAAAACGGCATTCTGACGAACTGGAAGTCGCTGCGTTCATTGAAAGTCAATTACAGACGTCAGGGATGCTACATGGGTACAGGTGGATGCACATTCGTTGCACACAAAATGGGTTAAACATAGATAAAGAGACGGTCAGAATAATTTTAAACCTTCTTGACCCAGAGGGTGTCGAAGCAAGAAGAAGACGACGACTACACAGAAGAATTTATCATGTACCTGGCCCAAACTATATCTGGCATATCGACTCGTACGACAAACTTAAGCCATACGGCATTTGTATAAATGGCTGTATAGACGGATTCTCTAGACACATAATATGGCTAGAAGCTTACTTTACTAGCAGCAATCCAAAAGTTAAAGCCGGCTATTACGTAAATTCTGTTCGCCAAAAAATGGGTTGTCCAAAGTCTATTAGAACAGATTTCGGAACTGAAAATTCTATTGTTGGTCCAATGCAACAATTTCTTTGTAATGAGAACAGCAGTTTTATACAAGGAACAAGTCAGCATAATCAACGAATTGAGAGTTGGTGGGGCATTCTCAGAAAACACTTTACTCAGTTTTGGATGGACGCCTTTAAACAACAAAAGAATGACGGTAGATATGATGGAGGTCTTATAGACAAATCTTTATTACAATTTTGTTTTATGAAAATTATCCAGGTAAGCAGTACAGCAATTACATTGTGTGCTATGCATTATAGTCCCCAAGTACTACGCGATAAAGCTACGACGCTATATAGTACGAACCTGTTACATATATACTGACAATAATCCATTGACCTATGTATTGACCACGGCCAAACTTAATGCTACGGGACACCGCTGGGTAGCAGAATTAGCGGATTATCATTCAGATAAAATATAGACCAGGTCGAATACATCAGGATGCCGACACCTTGTCAGGAATCCCGCTTGATCTAAAACAATTGGAAAAGTTGTGTTCGGAAGAAATATCTGAAGAGGTCATGCAAGCGGCAGTCCATGGTGTGAATGCTTAGGCAGAAGGCTTAACTACATGGTCAGATCATAGATCCAGATATTGAGAAACCCTTAAGACCCTTAATTAATAACCTCTGCCCAGAAGATATAAAGACAGTTCTAACACAAGATCCAGCCATTAATAGAGTCCTAAAGTATAAGGCCAAGGGGCGCTGGCCAACTCGAAAAGAAAGAAAGAACGAGACCAAAACAAAAACGTCAATCATGCATGAGTGGAAACAAGCTGCAAGTTGGACATGATGGTATTCTCCGACGCTGCACCACAACACGTTCTCAGATCGTCCTTCCAGAAAAATACAAACAGTTAGTATACACAGAATTGCATAGTAACATGGGACAACTTGGTCCAGAACGAGTTGTACATATGGCACGAGAGGGGTTTTATTGGCCACATATGGAAGCAGAAATAGAGGATTACATCACATCTGCCGATGTCTGATCCAGAAGAAACCAGTTCGTATAACCAGAGCTCCTTTAGTCAATATCATTACGACTCAACCCTTTGAACTTGTTTCTATCGATTATGTACACTTGAAAAAGAGCAAAGGCGGATATGAGTATATTTTAGTAATTATGGACCACTTTACTCGATTTGCGCAAGCATATCCGACAAGGAATAAGAGCGGTAAAACTGCAGCCAACTTAATCTTCAATGACTTTATACTGCGATTTTGATTTCCAAAGACATTGCACCATGACCAGGGTCGGGAATTTGAAAATCACTTATTTACCAATCTTGAAGCTTACTCTGGGATCTAACATTCACGTACCCCACCTTATCACCCTCAAGGCAATGGCCAAGTGGAAAGGTTAAATCGAACGTTGCTTCGAATGTTACGAACCTTGTCCGAAAACCAGAAGGACAACCGGAAGGAATCACTCAATAAAGTTGTGCATGCTTATAACTGCACTCGCCATGATTCAACAGGGTACTCACCGTTTTATCTACTCTACGGCAGACCTCCTTGTCTACCTTGAGATACCCCCCCCCCCCAATCCTTCGGGCTGAGAATGAATATCCAAAGTAAAATTAGGTACCCCCAGGGCTCGAAACGAAACGATACAATACCGTATTTCCTTACAGTTATATAATATAGCCCTTCGAGAGAGAAACAAGGTTGTGTGTATTCACGAACAAACTTTACATTGAAGAACTATACCGCTATACCCTATTTGTAATTCCTTGTACCAAAACGAAAGTATGCTAATAAGAGCGGTGAAAGGGTAAATGGTAGACGAAAAAAGTATACATTTTTTATTTCATAATGTTTAACATTTTTATTTTTATGCATTTTAGATAAAAAGACATCCCTTGGAGACTTCCTAACATTTGTTACTGGTGCTGACTCAATTCCCCCTCTTGGTTTTAGCAACCAGATACATATAAATTTTTTTAGTAAGGAGCGAAAGATGAGAGGTCACCCGACAGCCAGTACATGTGGGTTGGATTTACACCTCCCCCGTGGATATGGCGATCCATTGGAATTCACAACTCTAATGGAGGAAGCCATCATAAATGGCAAGGGTTTTGGAAAACTTTAAAGATGTATTGTCCCCCAAAATCATGAAGAATAAAGATTTTTTAAATCTGACTTTGAATAGGCCATTTTGCAGTTTTAATGAAGTTGTTTCCATAAGAAAAAAAAACGAGAAAAAAAAATTATTTCACCTATAGAAAGACAAAACAGTTAAACAGTTAAATTACCCCAAAACTCATTGTCTTCCAGCCAATTTGACCATTTATTTGCTTTAAATTACAGTTTTCTTAGGTAAATAATTTTTTTTCAGACCCATTTTTTTGTGAAAGTGAAAAACTATTATGTGACATTAAAATAACATATTCAACAAAACAATTAAAAAAAATATTTTTTCAGGGGGACAATATATCTTTAAATTATGATCAAATTTTAGTAGCCAACATTTTTGTAATTGTTTCAGAAATAAAATACTGTTATTAAAGTTTCAATAAACAAAATGTTGTTAAATTACATCTGTTTTACTGTATTGTACAGCTACATAACACAATTCTGTCTGATCATCACCAACTGAACATAATATAAATAAATATAATTGTTTATATTGTATTCATTACATTGTGTTCGTTGCAATTCTAACTTTGTATTGGAAATAATATCACAGCGACAATTAATTAATAAAAAAAACGATTTATAACATGATAATGTGATATCACGTGCTTGCTGTGGCATTTGATCAGATGACGTCAAGAAACATATTTCTAAGACTGCTGTATAACTGCAAACCTTCATCACATGTTTTCGGCATCGACAGCTGCCTTTTTTCCAAGAATATGGAACATAAGTCGAACACGTCCTTATCGCATGGAATCTGGCTTTTGAAGATGGATTCACTTTCACAAACTTCAACTTTAGCCACATCAACGGGAATAATACACTCTTGTCCCCCGAATAAGTATGGTACATTGTACATCAATGTCGGGCGTCCAAACGGACCATGGCTATTTCTCGATTTTGAGATGCGATGGGCATTCCACTCATTTGCAACCGTGTCCAGTTCATCCTTTAAAAAAGGCAAATATAATACAGTACAGTAAAAACAAATAGTTTAATGACAGTTTAGACCGTGAAAAAAAAACAATATCGTAAATAAAAGAGGAGTGATTTAATTCTAGGCTAATATTGTTTGCTTTTCAAATTGTTGCGAAAGCCCAAATTATTATTATAATTGTCGTACTTGGGGACTATAATGCATAGCACACAATGTAATTGCTGTACTGCTTACCTGGATAATTTTCATAAAACAAAATTGTAATAAAGATTTGTCTATAAGACCTCCATCATATCTACCGTCATTCTTTTGTTGTTTAAAAGCGTCCATCCAAAACTGAGTAAAGTGTTTTCTGAGAATGCCCCACCAACTCTCAATTCGTTGATTATGCTGACTTGTTCCTTGTATAAAACTGCTGTTCTCATTACAAAGAAATTGTTGCATTGGACCAACAATAGAATTTTCAGTTCCGAAATCTGTTCTAATAGACTTTGGGCAACCCATTTTTGGCGAACAGAATTTACGTAATAGCCGGCTATAACTTTTGGATTGCTGCTAGTAAAGTAAGCTTCTAGCCATATTATGTGTCTAGAGAATCCGTCTATACAGCCATTTATACAAATGCCGTATGGCTTAAGTTTGTCGTACGAGTCGATATGCCAGATATAGTTTGGGCCAGGTACATGATAAATTCTTCTGTGTAGTCGTCGTCTTCTTCTTGCTTCGACACCCTCTGGGTCAAGAAGGTTTAAAATTATTCTGACCGTCTCTTTATCTATGTTTAACCCATTTTGTGTGCAACGAATGTGCATCCACCTGTACCCATGTAGCATCCCTGACGTCTGTAATTGGCTTTCAATGAACGCAGCGACTTCCAGTTCGTCAGAATGCCGTTTTCTTCGACTAAGGCACATTTTTTTCAGCCTTCGCTTTAATGTTCGTTTACTTATCAAAATATCATGATCTTCTGCTAACATTTCAATAATCTCTTGATAATTTAAGCTACGATTGAAATATAATCTAATCCAATGGTTTTCAGGACGCATGGTGACCAGATTGCATTAGCTAAAGTAATCCGGGATGGTTGGGATGTCATTAGAAAGGGCAGAGGTCTTAAAAAATTTCGAATTATTAATTCGAAATAACGAATTAAAAATTTGAATTAACGAATTACTAATTTGAAATTTCGAATTACTAATTTGAAATTTCGAATTATTAATTCGAAATAACGAATTACTAATTCGAAATTTCGAATTATTAATTCGAAATAACGAATTACTAATTCGAAATTTCGAATTATTAATTCGAAATAACGAATTACTAATTCGAAATTTCGAATTACTAATTCGAAATTTCGAATTAGTAATTCGTTATTTCGAATTTGTGAAAGCAAAATTTTTTTTTGTTGGCCCTAATAGGCTTTCGTAGATTTTTTCAAATTTTTTAATGTTTTGTATAAATTTTTGTTTTTTTTTAAATGTTTCTGTTTCCTACGAAAGCCTATTAGGGCCAACAACAAAATAATATTGCTTTCACAAATTCGAAATAACGAATTATTAATTCGTTTTTTCGAATTATTAATTCGTTATTTCGAATTTATTTAAGTAATTTGAAATTTCGAATTAATAATTCGAAATTTCGAATTATTAATTCGAAATTTCGAATTATTTATTTCGTTATTTCAAATTATTAATTCGAAATTTCGAATTATTAATTCGAAATTTCGAATTATTAATTCGAAATTTCGAATTAGTAATTCGTTATTTCGAATTCATAATTCGAAATTTCGAATTAGTAATTCGAAATTTCGAATTAGTAATTCGTTATTTCGAATTAATAATTCGAAATTTCGAATTAGTAATTCGTTATTTCGAATTAATAATTCGAAATTTCAAATTAGTAATTCGAAATTTCAAATTAGTAATTCGTTAATTCAAATTTTTAATTCGTTATTTCGAATTAATAATTCGAAATTTCGAATTAATAATTCGACCTCTGCCCTTTCTAATGACATCCCAACCATCCCGGATTACTTTAGCTAATGCAATCTGGTCACCATGCGTCCTGAAAACCATTGGATTAGATTATATTTCAATCGTAGCTTAAATTATCAAGAGATTATTGAAATGTTAGCAGAAGATCATGACATTTTGATAAGTAAACGAATATTAAAGCGAAGGCTGAAAAAAATGTGCCTTAGTCGAAGAAAACGGCATTCTGACGAACTGGAAGTCGCTGCGTTCATTGAAAGTCAATTACAGACGTCAGGGATGCTACATGGGTACAGGTGGATGCACATTCGTTGCACACAAAATGGGTTAAACATAGATAAAGAGACGGTCAGAATAATTTTAAACCTTCTTGACCCAGAGGGTGTCGAAGCAAGAAGAAGACGACGACTACACAGAAGAATTTATCATGTACCTGGCCCAAACTATATCTGGCATATCGACTCGTACGACAAACTTAAGCCATACGGCATTTGTATAAATGGCTGTATAGACGGATTCTCTAGACACATAATATGGCTAGAAGCTTACTTTACTAGCAGCAATCCAAAAGTTAAAGCCGGCTATTACGTAAATTCTGTTCGCCAAAAAATGGGTTGTCCAAAGTCTATTAGAACAGATTTCGGAACTGAAAATTCTATTGTTGGTCCAATGCAACAATTTCTTTGTAATGAGAACAGCAGTTTTATACAAGGAACAAGTCAGCATAATCAACGAATTGAGAGTTGGTGGGGCATTCTCAGAAAACACTTTACTCAGTTTTGGATGGACGCCTTTAAACAACAAAAGAATGACGGTAGATATGATGGAGGTCTTATAGACAAATCTTTATTACAATTTTGTTTTATGAAAATTATCCAGGTAAGCAGTACAGCAATTACATTGTGTGCTATGCATTATAGTCCCCAAGTACTACGCGATAAAGCTACGACGCTATATAGTACGAACCTGTTACATATATACTGACAATAATCCATTGACCTATGTATTGACCACGGCCAAACTTAATGCTACGGGACACCGCTGGGTAGCAGAATTAGCGGATTATCATTCAGATAAAATATAGACCAGGTCGAATACATCAGGATGCCGACACCTTGTCAAGAATCCCGCTTGATCTAAAACAATTGGAAAAGTTGTGTTCGGAAGAAATATCTGAAGAGGTCATGCAAGCGGCAGTCCATGGTGTGAATACTTAGGCAGAAGGCTTAACTACATGGTCAGATCATAGATCCAGATATTGAGAAACCCTTAAGACCCTTAATTAATAACCTCTGCCCAGAAGATATAAAGACAGTTCTAACACAAGATCCAGCCATTAATAGAGTCCTAAAGTATAAGGCCAAGGGGCGCTGGCCAACTCGAAAAGAAAGAAAGAACGAGACCAAAACAAAAACGTCAATCATGCATGAGTGGAAACAAGCTGCAAGTTGGACATGATGGTATTCTCCGACGCTGCACCACAACACGTTCTCAGATCGTCCTTCCAGAAAAATACAAAACAGTTAGTATACACAGAATTGCATAGTAACATGGGACAACTTGGTCCAGAACGAGTTGTACATATGGCACGAGAGGGGTTTTATTGGCCACATATGGAAGCAGAAATAGAGGATTACATCACATCTGCCGATGTCTGATCCAGAAGAAACCAGTTCGTATAACCAGAGCTCCTTTAGTCAATATCATTACGACTCAACCCTTTGAACTTGTTTCTATCGATTATGTACACTTGAAAAAGAGCAAAGGCGGATATGAGTATATTTTAGTAATTATGGACCACTTTACTCGATTTGCGCAAGCATATCCGACAAGGAATAAGAGCGGTAAAACTGCAGCCAACTTAATCTTCAATGACTTTATACTGCGATTTTGATTTCCAAAGACATTGCACCATGACCAGGGTCGGGAATTTGAAAATCACTTATTTACCAATCTTGAAGCTTACTCTGGGATCTAACATTCACGTACCCCACCTTATCACCCTCAAGGCAATGGCCAAGTGGAAAGGTTAAATCGAACGTTGCTTGGAATGTTACGAACCTTGTCCGAAAACCAGAAGGACAACTGGAAGGAATCACTCAATAAAGTTGTGCATGCTTATAACTGCACTCGCCATGATTCAACAGGGTACTCACCGTTTTATCTACTCTACGGCAGACCTCCTTGTCTACCTTGAGATACCACCCCCCCCCCCCCCAATCCTTCGGGCTGAGAATGAATATCCAAAGTAAAATTAGGTACCCCCAGGGCTCGAAACGAAACGAAACGATACAATACCGTATTTCCTTACAGTTATATAATATAGCCCTTCGAGAGAGAAACAAGGTTGTGTGTATTCACGAACAAACTTTACCTTGAAGAACTATACCGCTATACCCTATTTGTAATTCCTTGTACCAAAACGAAAGTATGCTAATAAGAGCGGTGAAAGGGTAAATGGTAGACGAAAAAAGTATACATTTTTTATTTCATAATGTTTAACATTTTTATTTTTATGCATTTTAGATAAAAAGACCAAGACATCCCTTGGAGACTTCCTAACATTTGTTACTGGTGCTGACTCAATTCCCCCTCTTGGTTTTAGCAACCAGATACATATAAATTTTTTTAGTAAGGAGCGAAAGATGAGAGGTCACCCGACAGCCAGTACATGTGGGTTGAATTTACACCTCCCCCGTGGATATGACGATCCATTGGAATTCACAACTCTAATGGAGGAAGCCATCATAAATGGCAAGGGTTTTGGAAAACTTTAAAGATGTATTGTCCCCCAAAATCATGAAGAATAAAGATTTTTTAAATCTGACTTTGAATAGGCCATTTTGCAGTTTTAATGAAGTTGTTTCCATAAGAAAAAAAAACGAGAAAAAAAAATTATTTCACCTATAGAAAGACAAAACAGTTAAACAGTTAAATTACCCCAAAACTCATTGTCTTCCAGCCAATTTGACCATTTATTTGCTTTAAATTACAGTTTTCTTAATAGGTAAATAATTTTTTTTCAGACCCATTTTTTTGTGAAAGTGAAAAACTATTATGTGACATTAAAATAACATATTCAACAAAACAATTAAAAAAAAATATTTTTTCAGGGGGACAATATATCTTTAAATTATGATCAAATTTTAGTAGCCAACATTTTTGTAATTGTTTCAGAAATAAAATACTGTTATTAAAGTTTCAATAAACAAAATGTTGTTAAATTACATCTGTTTTACTGTATTGTACAGCTACATAACACAATTCTGTCTGATCATCACCAACTGAACATAATATAAATAAATATAATTGTTTATATTGTATTCATTACATTGTGTTCGTTGCAATTCTAACTTTGTATTGGAAATAATATCACAGCGACAATTAATTAATAAAAAAAACGATTTATAACATGATAATGTGATATCACGTGCTTGCTGTGGCATTTGATCAGATGACGTCAAGAAACATATTTCTAAGACTGCTGTATAACTGCAAACCTTCATCACATGTTTTCGGCATCGATAGCTGCCTTTTTTCCAAGAATATGGAACATAAGTCGAACACGTCCTTATCTCATGGAATCTGGCTTTTGAAGATGGATTCACTTTCACAAACTTCAACTTTAGCCACATCAACGGGAATAATACACTCTTGTCCCCCGAATAAGTATGGTACATTGTACATCAATGTCGGGCGTCCAAACGGACCATGGCTATTTCTCGATTTTGAGATGCGATGGGCATTCCACTCATTTGCAACCGTGTCCAGTTCATCCTTTAAAAAAGGCAAATATAATACAGTACAGTAAAAACAAATAGTTTAATGACAGTTTAGACCGTGAAAAAAAAAACAATATCGTAAATAAAAGAGGAGTGATTTAATTCTAGGCTAATATTGTTTGCTTTTCAAATTGTTGCGAAAGCCCAAATTATTATTATAATTGTCGTACTTGGGGACTATAATGCATAGCACACAATGTAATTGCTGTACTGCTTACCTGGATAATTTTCATAAAACAAAATTGTAATAAAGATTTGTCTATAAGACCTCCATCATATCTACCGTCATTCTTTTGTTGTTTAAAAGCGTCCATCCAAAACTGAGTAAAGTGTTTTCTGAGAATGCCCCACCAACTCTCAATTCGTTGATTATGCTGACTTGTTCCTTGTATAAAACTGCTGTTCTCATTACAAAGAAACTGTTGCATTGGACCAACAATAGAATTTTCAGTTCCGAAATCTGTTCTAATAGACTTTGGGCAACCCATTTTTGGCGAACAGAATTTACGTAATAGCCGGCTATAACTTTTGGATTGCTGCTAGTAAAGTAAGCTTCTAGCCATATTATGTGTCTAGAGAATCCGTCTATACAGCCATTTATACAAATGCCGTATGGCTTAAGTTTGTCGTACGAGTCGATATGCCAGATATAGTTTGGGCCAGGTAGGGCCTACATGATAAATTCTTCTGTGTAGTCGTCGTCTTCTTCTTGCTTCGACACCCTCTGGGTCAAGAAGGTTTAAAATTATTCTGACCGTCTCTTTATCTATGTTTAACCCATTTTGTGTGCAACGAATGTGCATCCACCTGTACCCATGTAGCATCCCTGACGTCTGTAATTGGCTTTCAATGAACGCAGCGACTTCCAGTTCGTCAGAATGCCGTTTTCTTCGACTAAGGCACATTTTTTTCAGCCTTCGCTTTAATGTTCGTTTACTTATCAAAATATCATGATCTTCTGCTAACATTTCAATAATCTCTTGATAATTTAAGCTACGATTGAAATATAATCTAATCCAATGGTTTTCAGGACGCATGGTGACCAGATTGCATTAGCTAAAGTAATCCGGGATGGTTGGGATGTCATTAGAAAGGGCAGAGGTCGAATTATTAATTCGAAATTTCGAATTATTAATTCGAAATAACGAATTAAAAATTTGAATTAACGAATTACTAATTTGAAATTTCGAATTATTAATTCGAAATAACGAATTACTAATTCGAAATTTCGAATTATTAATTCGAAATAACGAATTACTAATTCGAAATTTCGAATTATTAATTCGAAATAACGAATTACTAATTCGAAATTTCGAATTACTAATTCGAAATTTCGAATTATGAATTCGAAATAACGAATTACTAATTCGAAATTTCGAATTATGAATTCGAAATAACGAATTACTAATTCGAAATTTCGAATTAATAATTCGAAATTTCGAATTAATAATTCGAAATTTCGAATTAATAATTTGAAATAACGAAATAAATAATTCGAAATTTCGAATTAATAATTCGAAATTTCGAATTATTAATTCGAAATTTCAAATTACTTAAATAAATTCGAAATAACGAATTAATAATTCGAAAAAACGAATTAATAATTCGTTATTTCGAATTTGTGAAAGCAATATTATTTTTTTGTTGGCCCTAATAGGCTTTCGTAGTTTCCATATATTTATATATATATTTTTGTAAATCAACAATTTCAGCCTTCGGGCTGCATGTTTTTTATTGTATAAACCTGAATAAATAAAAAAAAAAAATAAAAAAAATCAATCATGAACCAATACAAAAAACACACAAATGCACCCCTCTTTTTATACAGTATATGGCTCTCTGTGTGTTTTTGACACAAACTTTCAGAGACTCGTTCATCATTTCATTTGTAATAATTTGCCTTTATTATTTTAATATTGTTCATACCCTATTCAATATATTAACAAATATATCCACGACACTTCATTATTTTATTTCGTCATCAAAGCATGCATTATGAATTGAAAATATTACATAATTGTTATTAATAGGACGTAGTTATGGGATGTTTTGTTCCAAAATCAATCAATCGAACGTTATAATGTACTAGCGCACGCGCGCGCAATATTCTTTGGCGCAAGTACTTCTGTACGCTGTGCACATCGATATTTCATCGTAAAATGTGCAATTACATTTTTTTTAATACAAGAAAAAATTGAAAGTATTTTGTTGCTCCTATACTTTACATGCATTAAATGCAGACAAGTTTGACACATTTTGATCTGCATATCACGTGACTATAATCCAATGTCGTAACTCTTTATATATATGGCTCTGCTGCGCTCAAAGATTATATAGCGCCGCCGTATATAGCGGCGCTATATAATCTTTGGTACGCTGGTTGTGTGTTGAAAAGAAAGTGAGGATACGAAAACGTTCCGACGAAAACCAGTGTTTTAATCGCCATTTTTTCGTCTTTGTTAATATTATGTCGTCGAATAATTCTGCTGACGTTCGCAAACCAAGCAAAGAAAAACGGTATATGGTCAGGCTAGCCTAGTTATAGTACAGACGGATCCGTACAGACTAGGCCTACACACAGTGTATGACCTAGCCTATACTACTAGGCCTATTACTAACTAAGGCCTAGGCGCGCCTAGGTAGGCTATTATTTATAGGCTAGGTCTACTACTGGAGGACCGGGAGCCTAGGGTAGTCGGCTAGTCTAGGCCTAGCCTAGAGCTATGTGCCTGCTAGAGAGTGCAGACTCTAGGCCTAGCCTAGTAAGAGTAGAGGGCATAAATAGACCTACTAGGCTAGGCTATGATTGATAGTATTTTATTATTTTTGTTATTCAAATTCAATGTGTTTATAATATATGTGACAAAATATAATTAATAATAACATTCATTAAATTTAATATAATTATGGAACAGCAGGGTCAAGGGAGGAGGGGGACAACCAATCCCACAACAAAACAAACGAAAAAGCGTTTATTACCACACACTAGCCTAGCCCTAATAGTGTATAGGAATTAATAATAATAATAAATAGGCAATAACAATGTATAGTAGAAGGGAGGGTCAAGTAGAAGCAGGGAAAAGAAATAATAATAATATAGCCATAACACGATAACATTAATTTATTTTATCATTAATGAATTGTAGCCATTCAGTCTGCTGCTGTACTGGCCTATTATGCACTTGTCAATTGTATGACCCACTATACGACCCCCGGGAGAGGTGCGTCATGGGTGCGTCATTTACAAATAATTACTGACGCAGGGGTGCGTCAAAAAACCCTACAGTAGATGGTACGTCACATCAATGAACAAGGTGTGTCAATGTCCGTCACTTTACCACCCACCATATCATAAACAACATGGTCACAGTGCGTCAAAATGGGTGCGTCATGGTCACCTAAAGGTAAGTCACATTTTTGACGCACGGGTGCGTCATGGTATTTAAAGGTATGACGCACATCAGACAAATGACGCACCTCTCCCGGGGGTCGTATAGTGGGTCATACAATTGACAAGTGCATTAAAGTATATTTCATTACTTTATACTGGTGGTAAGCTTAGTGCTTTATTTCCTAGCAGCAGGATTTATATTTTTAGCCACCTAGACTCTACCATCCTATTTATTAGGCCTTTACATACAAGTGCCCTCTAGGATTACAGCATAGTCACATCAATGACAAATGATTCAAACACTAAACCGAATATATATTATATGGTTGTTACTTCTAACCTGCTGAATGTTTATTTAGGTACAAACCCCCAGTTGTAGACAGCAATGCACCACCAGATGACCCTATGGCAGATTACATGAATTTACTTGGTATGATTTTCAGTATGTGTGGACTAATGTTAAAGGTAATTTACCGTGAATATTAAAGTTTAGATGTTAAAAAGAAAATCCTTCTCTGGAATGTACATACTGTGGCCACAATGAGAGATGCTTATATTTTAATTTGAAAATTATTATTATTTTCTAGATGAAATGGTGTGCTTGGGTAGCTGTATTTTGTTCTTTTATTAGTTTTGCAAATTCCAGAGTTACAGAAGATGGAAAACAAACATTTAGCAGTTTTATGTACGTGATATATGTGGTTTGTGCAATTCATGTGTCATGTAATTCATAGATATTAATAAGCATTACTGTCATGAATGTAATATTACCTATAATTTAAAGGATTACTCTACAGTATATGTAATGCAAAGAATATCACACATAAATGATTTATATTACTAAGTAATTGCTTAATATAAAAGCAGAAATCTATAAAAATAAGATTCCTACTAGCGATAGTCACTTTCGCCACTAGTGTATTAGAGATAACAAGCAATTTGAATAGCGGATTGTATTGTCTGACAGAGTAATGAGGAATATTATTTGAATAGCGAATTGTATTGTCTGACAGGGTAATGAGGAATATTATTTGCTGCTTTCCTAACCTACAGTACATTTAATAACTTTTGTTTTCTTCTTATTTCAAGGTTGTCTATATCTGCCGTTGTGATGTCATATCTGCAAAGTCCACAACCAATGACATTACCGTTTCAATGACCAACAAACACATTAGAGATTTTACAAAAGACTAATATCTAATGTCTATTATTTACTATTTTGTTATTTAATTTCATGATCATTATTAATGTCAATTTTTCATACTCATGAATAGTGGTCAAAATAATGATAATAAATCATGTTGAATGGATGCATTGTAATAGAACACTTTGTTAAACCATTGTGGTTAATATGATATATAAGCCAGAATATAAGCCATGTTTTAAGAATTGCTGCTGTACTTTTACCAATTCTGTATTATACATTTCCTATATACATTTGATTGAATATAGTTTCGTTGAATACCATTTTTTAATTCTATTACTTGTATAATTCGCTTAAATTTTGTTTTATAAGAGTCGCGCAGCGTAATGAAGTTATGTTTTATAAGAGTCACGCAGCGTAATTAAGTTATGTTTTATAAGAGTCACGCAGCGTAATTAAGTTATGTTTTATAAGAGTCACGCAGCGTAATTAAGTTATGTTTTTATTAAAGTTTATTGTTGGAACTTTATAATGCTATCCAAGAAATGACACGCGCACGCGCATTTAAAGTTTCAAAATGAATTGTTTCTTCACCGAGCTCACAGGAACAATACTGCTGTATAGATGACACTAGTTCAAGATTCTATTATAAAATAATATGGCATAATATTGTTGCATAATGATAATATATGGAAGATGTTTACATTTTGAAGAAAGATAAATGTGACGCTAAATAAGATCCATGAAGCTGCTGAACATTTCAGCTATATTTAATTTGGCTGCTGGAAGAAGACAAAAAAATTCGACGATGAATGCAGCCGACGAACAGAACTAGTAGCATAGAGCCTCTGGTTGTAGAAGTGTAGCTGCAGTACCGATACATACGACCGGACTCGGTCTCGGTTCTCTCACACTCACTACATCTCCACGAGATTATTCATATACAAAAAAAAAAAAAAGGCAAAATTAAGAACTACTATAAACTTTAATGTTCCACATAATCACAATAATAATAGGTCAAATAAAGCGGACAATGAAAGGATTCCGAAAAAATATTGGTTCATTGCTTAAAACAGTGCTACTTTAAGTGTAGGCTTATACAACAATGAAGATAGTTTGTTGCGTAATTTGGTATCCGTTGTTCCTATTATCCAAGATTAAAACCCGGATTTCGACTCCTTTCATGCAGTGTTTAGCAGCGGCCAGTTTCAACTGGTTTTTGCTTTTCAACTACAGAAATTATCTCTCCCTAAACACGTATAGTATACACTGTACTTTACGATTCTCTAAATCGAAATTTAAATAGAGTATCACTTGCATAATACTACAGTACTACCAGGACATACAATTATTTAAGCACAACGAATAATACCTTCTTTGATTGAAATGGCATTTAATGATCTAACCTTCTATTTGTTTCATTTGCAAGACACTTCCATTTTTAATATCGAAATCCGATAGTCGTAAACTGCCCGAAACTAAGGCAGACCCTTGATATTCCAAATGTTGCATATGCACTGTTATTCCAGTCTTACGCTCAATCATCTCTTTAACTTTCAAAACATTATGCCATGGCTGTACATCACTAAGTATTACCTTTCCAGATGAAGAGACAATCATTACATTACCACTATGTAGATTAATGATTGATCCCTTCTTCAAATGATCCATTACCATATCACCATCATGTAGATGCTGATCACGAACTACTAATGCTTGTCTGTTTACTGGTATTGCTTTTATTCTTCGTATTTCTTCTTTTAACTGTTTAACAGTCACACACGGATCTAGTTCCATTTTCAAACTTTCACCTGCTGGTTTTTGAGAGATGGTTACCGCACACGTAAGATCTACTGTACTTCCCTCACATATTTTATAGTGAATGAGGGAACGGCTATCATCTAGGAACTTCCCTCTAAATCCTAGCTTTTGAGAATCAACACAAACGCCAGCAGCTTCTCTCAAAAGAAATTTGACATTTCTGATTGTCGAAAGTTCATCGACCTCCAAGGGAATCAGTGTATTTGATTTAGTTCTAACCCATATGCGGTAGTTTAATTTCATTGATATTGCAGAGTTCTTGTGTAGATTAAAGTCGTGAAGTAAGTTACCGTCATCCATAACGACATCCCGATGTAACAATATTTGCTGATGTGGTGGTACACCTTCATACTTGTATATTCGCGCCTTCGTCACAGCAACTGTTTCATTTAAGTCAACGTCAATCATCCGTGTTCTCTGTCCAGTTTTAAGAATGATAGTTGTTGAACCTTCTTTCACGTCTAATTTTAAATATATCGAAGATTCGGGTACAATTGAATTTTCAGAAAGGGTTGTGGTATCATTAAGTTGAATTCCTCCATAATAAAACCGCTGCCAGTGAGTCGGTATTCCCTCTTCTTTATCTAGTATTGTTTTTAGACCCCAGATAGTCAAGCCTGGCGAAACCTTAATGTTAAAAGGTTGAAACCGTCGTGGAGAGTTTTGATCATCACCTCTTTGTACAATAGTATACTCACACATAATAGGCTCGTCTGTCAAACCACTGTCACTTGAGGTACGTGTAACCGTTTCTACGTTATTCTGTACCGTATTACTTGGATCATCTTCGAGCATATAATTATTATTTTCCCTCTTTTGTAACAGTAATTCTCTTTGTCTCTGTTTCATCTGTATATTGATCAGCATATCTTCTTGTTTTCGCAACTGTTCATATTTGGTATCCATTTCTTCATATCTCAACATGAAATCTTTTTCACGATCTCTTTGCTCTGCTTTAAAACGTTCAACATCTTCATTTAACACTCGTCTGCCATGTTCTATTGAACCAATATCTTGCTCTCTTTTGTCCAAATCTGTTTTACGAGATTTCAGCTTGTGTTCTTTTTCATATAATCTTTTAGTCTCAATTGTGAGCTCTTCTTCCTTTCTCTGATTTTCGTCTGTTCTCTCTTTGCATTCTTTCTGTGCTTGTCTTAATTCATTATTCTTTTTATTCATTTCGTCTTCCATGTTTCTCAATGTTCTTTCTCGATCTTGTAACTCGTCTGTTTTTTTGTTCCATTCTTCTTCTGTTTGTTTAATGTTATGTTCTTTTTGACGCCATTCACTGTACCAACGCTGCCTCTCCAATTCCACAAGTTCTTTCTCTTCTTCAAGTGCCGCGGTTTTCTGTTGCAATGCAGCTTTAGTATCCCGCTCCCGTTGTTCGATACTGTTTTCCTTCTCCCTTAGTAGCTCCTCCTTCATACTTTGCTCCATGTTCTGTTCATCTAAATTCTCTCCTTGTTTTTTTAGATCTTTCAACTGAGCCATAATTTCACTTTGCTTTCTGAAATCAAACAAATCTCGAATATTATAATAATACTATTTTCTATGAATTTAGCAACAATAAGTGACGATTGGATAAAGCACAATAAAAAGTTAGGATTAGGAACTGGATTGGACTAGACAAGCAGTGCGTTCTCTAGACGTGGACTGACGGTGAAGTAGCATGCTATTCCAAACTAATACCATTTAAATATAATGCGTTGCAAGTTGCTTATACTTTAAAGGCACCTACACACTAGAACGAACGACGATAAGTAAATAAATATACATTTTTCTTAAATAAAACAAAATAAAATTAGAAAATTCTACAACTATATGATAATCATTTATGCTGCCTTTGATAATAAGATTTTTTTTTATTTAATAAATTAATGACGTAATGGTAGTTGATTTTTGAACTTACAGTATTTGTTTTTCTAGTACAAAATTATAGGCCTACACACAAGTATAAATATGTTACTAGTAGGCCTATGGATTTATTTATGTCTGTATACGGTAATTCACTATGTATATCCCAGTTGTAAACGTGGTGGTAAAGTTTATCTTACCTTATAATTTGAAATAATTATGTTGAAGTAATATTTGAAAAATGATAACACAGTCAATGAGATTCACAAATGGAAATAGCACCTTTTAGTAGCTTTTATCAGGGAAGAATTCTTTCCTGCTTTTATAGTTTAAAAAAAAAAACCTAAAAAACAACTCACATCTTGTTTTCCTTTATCTGATCATTAAGATTATCTTCCTTCATTTGATATTGCTCTTGAAGCACAATTGCTTCTGCTTCCCTTCTTTTTAATTCCATTGAACGACGTCTTTGTTCGAGGCCTGTCTTCCTACAAGAATCCTCACGGTTCTCTACTTCCCTTTCACGTATAATCACATCGGCTTCGCGTCTCGTTACCTCTACGTCTCGCTGTTTTATGTTCTGTTGTTTCTTCATTGATTTTGCAGAACGATCTCGTTGATTTTCGTCCTTTTCGCTTAAACTACTCTCAATTATATCAAGATTTCTTTTCCTTTGAATCAATTCCTCATGCTTTTGATTCTGATCTAATTGTGTTTTGTGCAAGTCATTCTCCAATGATTTCAATTCATCATTCATCTTCTGAAGCTCATCCATTTTCAATTTTTTATTGTTTTCCCAACGTTTTCTGTGATCTTCATCTTGTTTACGAATTTGTCGGCTTTCATGTTCAAGCATTTCTATTTGTTTTTTAAGGTCTTTACATTGCATATTGGCCACTCTTTCTAAATGTTGGGCGTCTTCTCGTTCACGCTCAACACATTTAATTCTTGATTCAAGCATTTTAATTGCACCGTTTGCTTCTGCAATTAATTGTGATGCTCTGTCAAGTTGTCTTGATCTTCCCAAGCTATCAGCTCCCGTGTTAAGAAGTTCTTGTTGCATAACATTAAGACTAGACTTCAGACCTGTGTGCTTTTTGTTTTTCTGCAGTTCTTGTGAATACTCCGTGTCCGAAATCGTTCCAATAAAGTTGTCTCTGTTGTGATTTGGAGGTGCAGGAGAATGCTCTATAATTAATGTATAACACATCAGATAATTTTTAATATAACTATTGTTATACCCAAAAAATATCCTTTAATTTATTTAATGTCAATTTGAGTTACTGTGGCTTGGTATTGAACCCATTCGGTCTTCGGAGTGAAACAATAGTTTTGGCAAAGAAACAACATCTCCGTATTGTGAATACAAATGCCTATATCAACAATAATAATCAATACTTTGTATGCACAATAAAGTAAAGAAACTTACTAGGGAGGTGTACCTCGGGTGTTGGTGCCGTCATTTTCATCAGGTCATTCCAAACAAGATCGGACACATGAGGATACGTTCTATCCAATATACCATGCAGCATAAAGAATGCCTTATGACCATGCTCATCCACTTTTTGTAACAACAAGTCAAACAATATTTCAGATCTATTCCGACGAGATTTCTCCGTTCGTAATAGTTGTTTATCCAGATTGCTAAGCTGCAATGGTGGTCGTAGTTCTGGTACGATGTGTTCTGCCCAGACATTTTCGATGAAACTCTCACGGTTATTCAAACATACCTCACCGTATGTACGTGGAATAGGAATCAGTTTCGTTTCTGGAAATACAATTAAATAACAAAACTCTATTATTTATTTTGAAAAGTGATAAATAGTATTGTTAACATGTAAATTTGTGAAGAAACAAAAAAAAAGTATAGTATGTACTAGCATAGCCTCAATAAAATACAGTATATACAAGTTTCTTATTGTCTGTACCTAAGACTGGATTACCACAGAATGTGATCTGTTTGCAAAGTAAACATTCACAAGTTGTCACTCCAACAGCATGATTATGAGATTTATCTTTGCTTAAAAAATGTGACAATTCCTGATCGTAAAACTGCTGATGAGAATGTCGTCTACGTAATTCAATAGATGATGAAGTAAATGAAATCGCTCTTCTTAAATTAGTTTTGTCTATTTGGTTCATGTTGGGCTCTTGAAGTACAAGTTGAAACGATTTCGTTAAGAAAAAAATATGTTAAGAATAGATTAAAATACAATGGAAAAGTAATGACATACGTGTAGCAGCTGAATAATTTACGGTTTAATTATAATTGACTATTTTCCTGGCGCAACCGTATTATTATTTTACGGGCGCATTACATTTTAGAAGTGCATCCTGATATCACCGGGCCTACTTTATGGGGTTATTTTTTACGGACTATTTTGACAGATTATTATTTAACCGATGGCATTATTAATTAACGGATTGAATTATTTCTATTTAACGGGCTGCATTATTAATTCACGGATTGAATTATTTCTATTTAACGGACTGCATTATCATTTAGCGGATTGCATCATCATTAACGAATCGCATTATTATTATTAATTAAGGAATTGTATTATTTATATTATAACATCTTGACCATAGGTAGTGTATCATTACCGTTAAATCTATATTTGCTGTAGATACTTCTAATCAGGTTTATTGGAATTTAATGAACAAAACGCATAATTTATCATATACAATTCAAATCTCATGCTTTATCAAGTGTCAATATGTTTTCGACTCACTGCATAATGCCTATGTATAATGATATTGACATCAATAATTCCCCCGGTCTGAAGGATATAAAAAACTATAAAAGAAAATACATAAGACCAATGCATACACTTTTATTTAAATGCCACAAAAAAGGTATTCAGTTTTGTTAACTTACTTTTTTTGCTGGCGTCGTCATTTCGGAATCTTTGATAATCACTTTTTAAACTTTCCACTAGTTCATTATATCCATGTTTTGTTAAAATTTCAATAAATATTTGGAAAGATTTAGGGCCACATGATGTAATGAGATCAATAAGGCGATTGAGTTTTGCTTTACGTCCACTTTCTTGCTCAATATCTTTAAAGAGTATGGGTGTTAACACTTCAAACTGTTTTAGCTCCCAAATTATCTGCTCGGTTTGGATATCGCCAACTAAGCGAGATTTGTTCAGTAGAAGCGTTTTACGCTGTGCCTTTTCCATTCCTATTAATATATAATCGAATTGAATATATTCTAAAACATGTTTAATGCAAAGAGAAACTGGCTAAACGACATGACAAATATAAGTGTTTATTTACTGTACCTGTTAAATGATTAAACAATAGCAGGAGCCTTAAAATGCCATAACTTGCCTGTCCACTCTCGCCTTATAGAAAGAGTTAAGATCGATTGTATCCAATAAATACTTTTTAATTAAATTAGACATTTGCTTCAGTGAACTTTCCCATGGTAACAATATACACGCCAATTGTGTGCATTGTACTGTAATTATATTGTTACATAAACATACAACACGGAATAAAACAACTATTTGAAATTGGACCTTATTATACCAGGCACTTGAGGGGCACTGCAATATGAATTACAATGTAAATAATATTTTAGAACAAAGAAAATGATAAGAACTTCTAAATTACGAGAGCTTTTTCTAGAATAATGTACTCGAAATAATACTCAACTGTTTGAAATTCTCATTTTATTTTGAATTACACAAAAAGGGAATTGTATATCATCACATTTCTTATTCCAAACACTAGGTAGAAAAACACCATTTAAAATACAGCTATATCAGGGACATGACACCCCTCCCCCCCCCCCCCCGCCCCCCACCCCCCCCCCCCCCCCCCCACCCACCCCATGCCAGCAGCTACAATCATCTACAACATGCATGTATGACAACAGCTTTAATCATCGAAAGTATAGTAAAATATAGTACAGTTAAAATATTAATTAATACACATGTTTTTGCACCCAGGAGTAAAGAGGAAGTCTTTTGTTCAATGGTGGCCAATAACTAAATTCATTGTCACATTGTTTGTTTAGTCCAATCAAAAACCTAAATATGATTTATTTATTTTTATTTTATAAGATTTCTCATATTGTGGCATTTTTCAAGTAGTTTACAATACATGCACTTTGGTTAAACTTTTTATTGAGTTCTTTCCAAGCAGTCGTTTGAATTCTTTGTAGAGTTTCAAGTTCACCTGTCAAATCTGAATCCTTTGTTAACAACTCCCCATGAATCTAAAAATATATACAAAAATATTTATATGAATTTAAAATTATGAACATACCAAAAGTTCAATAAAATTATGGTTGGAAAATTATCTTGTATTGATTTTATGTAGGTATATAAATTATCATTATTATACTCACTTTTAAGAACAACCCCAAATAAGCCTGTACCAGTTGATAATCCTGTTTGCTAGACAATTCAGAATTCAAAAATTGTATGAAATAGATCATCATATGCACAGAACCTCCTCCAATTGGAGACAGAGAACGAATTTGTGTGTCAATGGCAGATGGTCCAAGTTCTTTCATAAAAAGTAGTACAGGCATATCTAAAAAAAAATAGAAGGGTAATATTTTGTAAGGATATTACATTATATCATTGATGATATTGATGAAGTGGTATACAAAAGAGGTTATTTGACACATATGTCTGGGTATGAAGTTGCTTCATAACAAATCTTTGTATCAAGTCACTGATTGTACTAAATCAGTTTTACAAAATCCTGAGTGAATGCATAGTTAGTTGACATAAGTCATTAACACATGGTTTGATAAATATAGCTCTAAAAAAAGGTTATTATTTGAAAGAAAGTTTTTAAACTTACAGTCTCGAGTTTCTTCTGCTCGTGATAAATAATTACACAGTTCAGATGTTTCAGCAAGAGCATCTATTTGGAGAATTCTAGAAGCCTTTAAATTTAGAATACATGTTATTAAAATATATACTTTTTTATTTCAGCCGACAAGCACACAAAAAACGCTACGTTTCTCTTCATTGTCAGTACTCATCATAGAAGGGATACTACTGTAACCTGTATTTACCTCTGAACTATCTTTCAATTCTGATGTAGCAAATTTCAATTCTAATCCTGGAAGTGTTGGTAAGAAAAATGGCACTTGAGCTAATTTTGGTGGCTCTTTTGGCTTATTCCGTTTCTGTTGAAAAATAAAAAAAAACTATTAATTATCCACCATTTTCACCCAAAATATTCCACCAATAACAATTTATATAAAACCAAACTAAGGCAATTAAAGCACAAATTATATCTGAAAAGGTTTATTGAACTTAAAACTTATGAATTCTTACCCGTATAAGTTCAAGATTAGTTAAACTTTTCCATCTTGATTGTGGTAATAATGACAAAGTAACTAATTCAGATGAAATCTGATCAGGAGACTTGAAGTTACCATCAAATTCATATACATCCTTTATTTCCTCATTATCAGATTCTTAAAAAATACAATCAACTTAACATGAATCTCTTTCAGAGGTAAATATAAAAATAGAGGTTTCTTAATTAACAAACAAGAGCAGTCAGAGATTACATAGGTCCGCCAAGATCTGACCTCCGCCAAGAGCTGACCTCCGCCAAGAGCTGACCTCCGCCAAGAGTTCACCTCCGCCAAGATCATACCTCCAAAATGATTAAGCATTGTTCTAAAATTCCTATTGTTTAAAATACTCAACCAAACAGGGCGTTGTCTAATGTTTGTTATACACAAATTATGTAGTTTTCAGTTGGTTAACAAAAAACAACTTACAATTTGGCCATCATCCTACAGCGGTCCAGAATTGGGATCCTGGTAGAGATGCCCCCAAAATGAAATTAAGTCATTGTGGTATATAACAGTAGTTTAAATTAGTAAAATAGTAAAAAGTGGTCCAGAATTGGGATCCTGGTAGAGATGCCCCCAAAATGAAATTGAGTCATTGTAGTATATAACTTTCAGTGGTTTGAAAATATTAAAAAGTGATCCAGAATTGAGATTCAAATTTTATTCAAAATTTATTAGAGCGACCATATATCTGTGGTTTACCTTTGGTGTTAATGCAGGTTCCTGGAAGAGCTACTACTGTTGGTTTAAAGTCATCAGGTAATGCTTGAAGAGACACATGTACAAACAATGTTCTATTGTTCCTATTATGAATAAACATGTAGTTTAGTACTGTACTAACACACATGTACAAACAATGTTCTATTGTTCCTATTATAAATAAACATGTAGTTTAGTACTGTACTAACACACATGTACAAACAATGTTCTATTGTTCCTATTATAAATAAACATGTAGTTTAGTACTGTACTAACACACATGTACAAACAATGTTCTATTGTTCCTATTATGAATAAACATGTAGTTTAGTACTGTACTAACACAAACAATGTTCTATTGTTCCTATTATGAATAAACATGTAGTTTAGTACTGTACTAACACACATGTACAAACAATGTTCTATTGTTCCTATTATGAATAAACATGTAGTTTAGTACTGTACTAACACACATGTACAAACAATGTTCTATTGTTCCTATTATAAATAAACATGTAGTTTAGTACTGTACTAACACACATGTACAAACAATGTTCTATTGTTCCTATTATAAATAAACATGTAGTTTAGTACTGTACTAACACACATGTACAAACAATGTTCTATTGTTCCTATTATGAATAAACATGTAGTTAAGTACTGTACTAACACAAACAATGTTCTATTGTTTCTATTATAAATAAACATGTAGTTTAGTACTGTACTAACACACATGTACAAACAATGTTCTATTGTTCCTATTATGAATAAACATGTAGTTTAGTACTAAATTGTAGTACTAATATACAGAAGACTTTATACACAATTAAATCATTTTAAGATAATAAATTGCACAACTTTCCTAACCAATAGCTGAGGTTTTTTATCAATATTTAGATAACTAAATAGATTTTACAGGGGATACAATTTTTACCTGTATTTACCATAATTTTAATATCAGTAAATATCAGTTTAATGTAAAATGCATTATCAAATTTATAATTTACGATTGATAATTCGTCCATAATGATATTAACCAGGTTTTATATCACCTTGAGTTGTATAGTATCAAATTACTACAAGTAACTTGATGACAACAATGACAGTAGATGATTTTAAGTAAGTGATATTTGATGACTTGCATAGACTAAATTATAAAGGTTATACAAAATGACAAACCATTATTAGATAACGTTTAGATACAAATTAGATAAAGTCTAATATTACTATTGATGAATGCATTAGGCAAGTTAATAACTTGCACGGTATTTATGAATTCTTTTATTAATAGTAAAGATCATGTGACTAATTGATCAAATACAGATTTATTACTTTCTGTAGGAATATAGTACATTTCCTTGCAGAAAGTTGTCGTTTTACATTTAAAAAAAGCTTAGAATACCATAAATAAACTCCTAAATCATCAACATGAGTGGTTGCCAAGTAATCACATGTTACAGAAAGAGTTAAGCTTGTTGCCGGGGAATCCAATAAGAAGGAATCAACCAATCTAAAATTGAACAATATTGTTGACAATCAACATTCAAATATTAGCAACATAACTTGTATGCATTAGAAATGAAGTTTGAAATGTTAAGTACAATTTAAATTAAAACTGTCAACTGTATCAGACTGGTTTGGTGTCGTCAATTCTTTAAGTGACAAATATAAGATGGGGAACATATATAAATATAAGAATGTGCATAAGTCCTCATCCCACACAAGTTAGCCAAAACTGACAGCACATAGGGAAGGACCATTGCAGTTATTGAAAACAGACAAGAAAAGATATATTGGTAGGTGTATATACTGTATGTAGACAGTTTGCTGGAAAAAGTTATAACAGCAGGGGAACATTTTAACACCAATTTCAGACAGCTGCTGGCACTAAAATTCACACGCCAATTTATATATATATATATATATATATATTTAGTCCATGAAGCAGTTCACAGTTTTCAAACTAGGGTTAAATTACACTTCTTTAAACGTTATTTAAAATTGGTTTAACTAAAAGTAAATGATTGCAAAGAAAATAATAATCTGAAAAAGTAAGGTGTTTTGAGAACAGATATAAACTGTATGTTATGAAGAAATGTAATAAAAAATATATAAGAAATTTAGGAGGTAATTTAGGACTACTATTTGCTACTGCTAATATTAATGAACACTAGCTTTATAGTACATTTTGCTACTGCTAATATTAATGAACACTAGCTTTATAGTACATTTTGCTACTGCTAATATTAATGAACACTAGCTTTATAGTACATTTTGCTACTGCTAATATTAATGAACACTAGCTTTTCATAAACACAGGTTTTTCATTTACCTAATTATTACAAAGCACAGTGAGTTTTAACCAGAAAATTATTTTAAATTTTTCATATATTTATTGATATTACATAGATTAAAATATTTTTTTTTAATTTTTCATATATATATATATATAAGTTTAATCTGAAAACCTAATGAACAGAATGAGGTATTACTTTCCAAGTGGAAGGTCCCAAGTGCGAATGGTTGAATCCATTGATGATGTAAGTAACCATCTGCCATCTGAACGAAATGCCTAAGAAAAACAAAATTTCAAATGATTTGTTTGTCGAATTATAAATTAAAATCGGTCATTAACAAAATAAAATAAAGTTACCATATCTGTTATGCTATTTCTGTGACCAACAAATATCCTGACAATGCTGCATGTGTCTATATCAAGTACATTCAAAGTAAAATCACCTAATGCTACTGCCAACATACCACTGTCAAAATAACAATCACCAATGTTAGTTGCAATATGATTTATGCTGATTTATTTAAAATTCTAAATGTCTGTATGTTTTCAATATTTTAATTAATTTTTTGTATTGTTGTCCCCGGGATCTATGATGTGACCGAGTCTAGAAATAAGTTACTAACACCATTAGTTAATGCACGCATTTTTTAACTTTACTTCTTGGCTCTAGATTATTTCGAACATTCTGAAGATTGTCTGCTACTGACATTTTTAGTTACTAACAGGGTGTTGGGCAACTAAAAGATCAACTCTTAGTTTTACCTCAGTCCCAACCATGGTGAAGCTAAGATGCTTCTCTTACCAAATTCCATCTACTTCAGAACACTATCTTACTAGTAATTCAGAAGTGCAGCTTATTGAGTTTTTTAACTTAGTTCATATTCATATACACATAGATTAAAACTATGTACAGTTCATATTGAACCGATTGTAACAACCTAAAATTGAGAGAGCCGGGCATCTTTCATAGCCCCCAGCCAAAATCTTGTTTTGTCCCCTCCCCCCACCTTTTTGAAAAGGATTTGTGCCATTGTCCTGAATATTAACTAGCCACTGTAAAAGTAACTCTCTTTAAAAAGGTAACAAAAAGAAATAAGACTGACCTTTCTCGATGTAAAAACACTTTTAAGATTGTACAATCCATTTTTACATTTTTTATCAAATCCTTGGATTTGAAATTCCAAAACTTGATAAGCCCATCAGTGCCAGCTGTAATAGTGACTTGGTTTAGGCCGTCTACTGCTACGCCACGAATTGCTCCCTCATGTGCTTTAAAATAACATATTATTTGTTTGGACAACAAAAATCCTCACAAATTGCTACTAATTTGTTCAAATTAAATGGTTTGTAATACAGATTTGGTTTAGACTGCTACAGTACAAATGTCTCCATTATGTCGGACTAGACAGATATAATACAATTAATATATTCAGATAAGAATATTCATATAATGCGCAATATATTACAAACTGTTTATAATTTTTAAATTATTCATTAATAACTATGGTTATTCATTACCTACTGGGATACCATAGGAACCTAACTATGGTTATTCATTACCTACTGGGATACCATAGGAACCTAACTATGGTTATTCATTACCTACTGGGATACCATAGGAACCTAACTATGGTTATTCATTACCTACTGGGATACCATAGGAACCTAACTATGGTTATTCATTACCTACTGGGATACCATAGGGACCTAACTATGGTTATTCATTACCTACTGGGATACCATAGGAACCTAACTATGGTTATTCATTACCTACTGGGATACCATAGGAACCTCTAAAAATAGCAGACTGCATGTTGTATGTATCAACATGTCCTGTACTCCATCCAACAACAGCAAAGTTACCACAACTCGTCACCTCTACAACCTATGTTTAAAAAAATCAATGAAAAAGGCATAAATTAAATATTCTGTTATTCATTTTATTCTATTATTAAATTATTGTTTCAAATTGAAAAAATAATGTGCTAAGACTAACTGTATTTACATATTTATAAATTTATGATAATGATAATGAGCTTTAAAAAAATGTACCAATGTAATACAGACCATTGTTTGTAGATTTAACTGCTGATTATTAACCTTAATTAATTTGTGGGATTTTCATACATTTGGCTGATTTTAGTGTGATCAAGCAACCTTTTCACATCTGCATTAATTGTTTACAAGTTGTAACCAGGTTTGATCTCCTGATTTATTACACTTTTTCATACAAACCATGAGAAACCTCAGAAGAAAACACAGTTGCATGCTATTTGATTACTAACTTCAATGCCAGGGCAATATACATATGCACAGTACCATCTGGGAACGAAAAAACAGGCCCTATTGTCGGTATGTTTTCGACAAAATTGTCTTAACACTATCCAAACGTGATTACAACTTTTTTTGCAGGTGTGAAAAGGGTATTAGATGAATAGTAAAATCAACGTGGTATCTAAGAATAAACATACCGTGGCCTGTACATGTTTATGTAAATTGTCATCAAAGCGCTTATGTTTTAATTTGTGTGTTCCCATACAGCACTTTTGAAAGTTCCATGTTGTAACAATAGGGAAACCATGATGACAAGCTACTATTCCATCCCAATGCATTTCTCGACTGCACTCTAACAAAAATTAAAATTGTGTAAATAATTAAATTCTATTGTCTTTTTATTATATTAGAAGAATACACAATATTTTTATTTTGCATTCTGCACATGGTTGTTTCAGGACCAAGCCATTTTGGGCTGCAACCCGTTGTTTGCGGAATGTCGCTTTAAATGCAGAGCCTGGAATCCATATGTTGGTATAAGGTATGCTGTAATGCAGAGCCTGGTATCCCAATGTTGGTAATAAGGTATGCTGTTATGCAGAGCCTGGTATCCCAATGTTGGTAATAAGGTATGCTGTAATGCAGAGCCTGGTATCCCAATGTTGGTAATAAGGTATGCTGTTATGCAGAGCCTGGTATCCCAATGTTGGTAATAAGGTATGCTGTTATGCAGAGCCTGGTATCCCAATGCTGTGATATTACATACTGTGATGCAGAATAAATTAAATTAAACAAAATTATTACCTGCAGCAAAATTAATTATTGGGGGTAATTTAAAGGTATCATGTTTTAAGCCCTTCTTTTTTGCAACACTTCTTTTCATAGAAGCTTGTCCAAGATTTTTGTTGTGCTTTTCATGAACTGTTGAGAAGGATTTTAGTGTACAATCTTGACCTGTCAATAAATAATTGTAATTATGCTTATGATATCATGTACAATGGAAAACAAAACAATCTTTGATGGCTTACAAGGAGTGGTCGCAGAGAGCCATTAAAGGTGTGCTATACAGAGGTCTGTAATATATCATTTTATATTACAGTACTTTTGAAAGCTACCATCACACTCTAGGTAGAGTGCAGCATTCCATTTTGACTTTTATGCATGCATATATTACAAGCTAGCAATCCAATTGTGTACTTATCGGGCCTTGTCAGTCTTTTTTTTGTTTCTGTTAAACATTTGCTACTATATTTAGCCAGTTTAGTTAACTTGTTGATATCTGGGCTCTGTCATTTTACATCCACGCACCAGAATGCATACAGGTAGTTACTTTAAGGTGGTAACCACCAGATATTCACAACTACCTGTATATTTAGATGTTTGCTCAGTTAATTGGGATTCAGATTCCAGATGCGTCTAGTCATCATTAATAATACAGTAATATTCGCCTTTAAATCATGTTATTAACGCTTATGCAGCAAAAAGGGATGAATTATGTTTACAATTAAGTTTATTCCTTGCTTCTGTAGGGTAAACTACCTTGCAAATGGTAACTCACTGAAATCATAATGATTTTACACAGTTTTATAGCATGCATAACAGATATGAAATCATAATGATTTTACACAGTTCTAGAGCATGCATAACAGACATGAAATCATAATGATTTTACACAGTTCTATAGCATGCATACAGATATGAAATCATAATGATTTTACACAGTTCTAGAGCATGCATAACAGATATGAAATCATAATGATTTTACACAGTTCTATAGCATGCATAACAGATATGAAATCATAATGATTTTACACAGTTCTATAGCATGCATAACAGACATGAAATCATAATGATTTTACACAGTTCTAGAGCATGCATAACACAGCTGTTTCAAACATACGAATTAAGTCATGCGCCCTCAACGTTACAAGTCGTATCGCTGGAGTAACAATACATAAACAATTACTTACAAATCCACGTGTGCAGAGTGGAGTCAAACGTCATTTAAAGACATGTTTTAAACAGCCAATGAGAATGAGATAAAAAAATAAAGGGTCGCTAAAAATATGAATATTCATTAAAGAGTCCCTGGATGAAACAAGCACGTTGTCGTTTTGTTTTTAAGAAGGAATGTAACGGTGACTACTTCTTCGCATGCAGCTAAAGTAAAATGACGTCACCTTAAAGTGGGTCGTCACAGAGTCTCATGCATATTAATGAAGCAAACTTGCTGAGAGTTTTTTCCACCACACCACACACACGCGACGCGAGATTTATTGAAAATATACAACAAAATATAATTGTTTTCACTGCTGAGGATAATAAATAATATACTTTAATTTTAACATGACAGGAGAACCTAGATACTTCCAGTGCAAATAAAAAATAATAATAATGTACAATATTAGTATGTATTTTCAAATGCTGAAATAGGCTAGGCCTCCTACTGTCTAGTGGCAGCGCAGTGCATACCTGAGAGCTAGGGTGGGTGGGCTAGTATGCTGGGTTAGTATCTGCACAATGCCACGCGGTAACGATGAAGGGGAGGATATGGATGGCCTGATAGTGGGTAGTGTATACTGTATTTTACTTGTCTTTAGTTAGGCCGCTAGTGAGTAGGTATCATAGAAAGTCTTTCTAGGGCTAGGCATCTAAGTCAAATGGGTCGAATAAAAAACTATATTTAATCTGCTTCTTTGTTATCTGGAACAATATCGGATTATTTTCTGTACCACAGATAAATCATGAGCGCACAAGAAGCAGAAACAAAACAACTTTTGCATATGCATGAGATTCTGTGACGACACGCTTTAACGTGACGTCATTTTACTTTAGCTGCATGCGAAGAAGTAGTCACCCAACGCTGAAAATTAATGGAAGGGTGGGCCATAAATTACAAGTGTTATGCGCGATTTGAACGATTTGCGCAATTTGAAATTGCGCAAAAAAAATCCTTGCGCAATTTGAATTGAAACATGTGTTTCAAATTGCGCAAGCAACGTATTAAATTGCGCAAGTAATCTGCAAATTGCGCAAGGTTTTTCGACAGATTGTGAAATCATGTACACCCATATTTTTATAGTAATTTCTAAGAATGATTCAAATTTAAAGATAAATATCGCATTTCCTTATTTTAGTAGTGCAAATATTGTTATAAGTTAGCATACCGTCGAAGAACCGACGAAGGAAAACGAAGCGGTGGTGTTCCACCAGGCGGGCGCGGCGCGGGCGGCCGGCTATACTACTCTAGCCTAGCTAGGGTCTGGACTACTGATACTGACTAGGTTACATGGCCTAGCTTAAACTAATATTAAAAACTTAAAAAGTGAGTATTAAACATTATCTTCATTGAAATGGTCTTATTTATATAATAAAATACTAAATTTTAAACTCCTCTGCCTAGGCCTAGCCTATAGCCATGTATGGGAAAATTTACAGTTCGTTTTCAAATTGCGCAAAGGTGTCATATTGCGCAAGAACTATCTTGCGCAATTTACAAATTGTGCAGCGCAATTTAAAATTGCGCAAAGATTTTCTTGCGCAATTTGAAATTGCGCAAGTTGATTGCGCAATTTGAAATTGCGCAAAAAAATCCTTGCGCAATTTCAAATTGCGCAAATAATTCTTGCGCAATTTAAAATTGCGCAAGGATTTTTTTGCGCAATTTCAAATTGCGCAAATCGTTCAAATCGCGCATAACACAAGCATAGACCAATTGACGCGCGTGAGTGACATTTCCAAATTAGGTACATGTTTGTTTGTCCGTATCTTTAAAAAATGTAATTTTCACTCTAATTCTTTGGTACTGCATGATAATTTAGTTATCTGTGAATGTTATAACATAGTAATGGTCGAGAGGTGATGGTGGAATTTTTGAGCTATGGCCGTTTCAAATTGTGTCATTTTTAGGCTTAGGCTTATGTCTACTCTAGTTGCAACACTGCCTTTCATGTGACAGCTGACCCAAATGAGTTTGGAAATGTTACATTATTTTAATTATTTAGGCCTGGCTGGGTAGGGTAGGCATATACCAATATTATAGGCCCTATTTTTATTTTAATACTAGGCCTAGGCCCTTGCTAGACCTGTGTTCTCTAGCAGCCTACTACAGAGAAGCAGCTTTCCGGCTTAGTTAGCCTGGCCTTGAGTAGGCTAGCCTAATAGGTATTAGTAGGCTACCTAATTAAAATTAGGCCCAGGATCTACGCCTAGGCCTATATATTTTTAATATTATTTAATCATTATAATTAATTTTAGTTTATTAAATTTACAGTATTCATTACAAAAACTGTAAATTTAATATTATGAGGATTATACTGTATATACCCATGTAACATGTATGCAATAGGGAATATTATAGGCCTATATGTATGTAATAATTACAATATAAATAATGACAAGCATCATATTAACATTCGGTTTTGCTCATCACTGCATATTCAAATTAGTATGCAATCATATTAAATTTAATAAGTTAAGTTAATTTTATAAAATTGTTATAATAATTATTAATGTTATACTATTGTAGATACATATATAGAGCAGTAACCTGAAGTGGCTAAGCAGATTTGGACCATACCTACCATCTATATAGGTAAGATTATTTTGCTGTTCAAGAAGTAGCAAATATTAAATTGTGTACCATGCTATTAATTTGTAATATTAACAATCAATCACTACCACTGGCTGGGTAGGCTAGGCCTATATCATAGGCCCTATTTTTATTTTAATATACTAGCTAGACCTGTGCTCTCTATCACTAGCAGCAGCCTACAGAGAAGCAGCTTTCCAGCTTATTTAGCCTAGCCTAGAGCAATTAGGCTAGGTATAAGTAGGCTACCTAATTAGGCTAGGCTCTACGCCTATATAGGCCTATTATTATTTAATTATTATTAATTTTTGTTTAATATATTTACAGTATTTATTTAAATAATGTTTCTTATGAGAATACCTGGTTATATATACCCTATGCAATGACATAAGGCATATATGCCTACCCTGTATGTAATAATTACAATTATTATAAATAATGAATTTTAACATTCGTTTTTGCTCATTACTGCATATTCAAATTAGTATGTATGCAACCATATTAAATTTAATAAGCTAATTTTAAGTAATTCTTATAATAATGTTTTACTATTTTTTAGGTACATAGCGGCAACCCGAAGTGGCAAAAACATTTTAAACAGATTTGGACCAATACCTAGCAGCCTACCATCTATATACAGTAGGTAAGTTTATTTTATTGCTCAAGAACTAGTAAATTTTAAATTGTGTTTACCATGCTATTAATTTTCAATATTAACAATCAATCACTACCACTGGCTGGGTAGGCTAGGCCTATATTATAGGCCCTATTT
Source organism: Antedon mediterranea (assembly GCF_964355755.1). Classification (NCBI taxonomy): domain Eukaryota; kingdom Metazoa; phylum Echinodermata; class Crinoidea; order Comatulida; family Antedonidae; genus Antedon; species Antedon mediterranea. The sequence goes on along the minus strand of NC_092675.1, from coordinate 31,582,298 downwards.
TTATTTTAATATACTAGCTAGACCTGTGCTCTCTATCACTAGCAGCAGCCTACAGAGAAGCAGCTTTCCAGCTTATTTAGCCTAGCCTAGAGCAATAGGCTAGGTATAAGTAGACTACCTAATTAGGTCTAGGCTCTACGCCTATATATTATTATTTAATTATTATTATTTTTAGTTTTAATATATTTACAGTATTTTATTTAAATAATGTTTATTATGAGAATACCTGGTTATATATACCCTATGCAATGACATAAGGCATATATGCCTACCCTGTATGTAATAATTACAATTACAATATTATAAATAATGAATTTAAACATTCGTTTTTGCTTATCACTGCATATTCAAATTAGTATGTATGCAACCATATTAAATTTAATAAGCTAATTTTAATTAATTCTTATAGTAATGTTTTACTATTTTTAGGTACATAGCGGCAACCCGAAGTGGAAAAATCATTTTAAACAGATTTTGACCAATACCTATACCTATACCTACCATCTATATTATAGGTAAGTTTATTTTACTGTTCAAGAACTAGTAAATTTTAAATTGTGTTTACCATGCTATTAATTTTCAATATTAACAACCAATCACTACCACTGGCTGGGTAGGCTAGGCCTATATTATAGGCCCTATTTTTATTTTAATATACTAGCTAGACCTGTGCTCTCTTGCACTAGCAGCCTACAGAGAAGCAGCTTTCCAGCTTATTTAGCCTAGCCTAGAGCAATAGGCTAGGTATTAGTAGGCTACCTAATTAGGCCTAGAGGCTCTATGCCTATATATTATTATTTAATTATTATTAATTTTTATTTTTAATATATTTACAGTATTTATTACAAATAATGTTTATTATGAGGATACCTGGTTATATATACCCTATGCAATGACATAAGGCATATATGCCTACCCTGTATGTAATAATTACAATTATTATAAATAATGAATTTTAACATTTGTTTTTGCTCATCACTGCATATTCAAATTAGTATGTATGCAACCATAGTAAATTTAATAAGTTAATTTTAATTAATTCTTATTATAATGTTATACTATTACTATTACTATTTTTTAGGTACATATATAGCGGCAACCCAAAATGGCTAAAACATTTTAAACAGATTTGGACCAATACCTATACCTACCATCTATATAGGTAAGTTTATTTTACTGTTCAAGAACTAGTAAATTTTAAATTGTGTTTACCATGCTACAGTACAGCAGTACAGCAGTAGTACTATCAATCAATAGTAATTAGTTAGTAATTGAAATATAGACATACTATAGTATTACTTTTACATATTCATTATCATTAGGCATTGTTAAAAGGAAATCAATACAATGCAATATTCCTTTAACATTTAAAAATGTACAATATTTTATGATCATTAATGTTAATGAATCATTCTTTGTTGGCTTTCTTGCATTTGGTGGGTTTTATTATTTCATTTTGTATCATTGGAGATGTGAAAATCAGATGAGTCTAAGTTTGACTCTAATCCACACTGCTGTTTTGTGACGGTTGAGTTTGGCATGTATTAGCTCCCCGCCTTGCTCAGAGACCGCCTTGCTCAGAGACCCCCTTCCATTCTCTCATGAATGCAATAGCATGGTGCTCAAGCATATGTAGCTTAGGCTGTATTACACCTGGTGCAATATGCCTGTATTCTGCTAAAAATACTTGTATGATATTTTTATGGAATTAAAAAATACTTAATTTACACATTAATACATTTTATAATTTCAGAAATTTTGTGATGAAAAAGTCAATCTGTGGTGACTGTAGAATGGACCCAAGATCTGACTATCTTAGACATTTAAATAATAGAAAGTTCTGACAATTTTGTTGAATAGAAATATACAATGTATGATGTAATCTTAATTGAAAATTGGCGCTTTTTAAACTATGTATATAAATTAGGATGAGAAAACAGTTATTTGATTATGAGGTATGTTCATTTAATTAAATTTCAAAAAGAGTGAAGATATAAAGAAGAAAAGCAGATTATGGAGCAGCTGTACCAGACAAAAAACTGTTCCCCTAAGCGCCAGTGTGTTCTTTCACTTGTGAATGTAGTTTTGGCCCAGGTCATAGTTGTTGTTGAAGTGTAGCATGCCAAGCAATTTGGTCCATGCCCTGTTAATTTAAATGTTAGCGTGGTAGTATACAGTATCCATTGAAAATTCGCGAATGGCAGGTTGTATAAATGTATATAGGTTGTAATTTTACATTTGTTAGATTTAGTGCAAATTTGTGATGGTTTTCATATTTTTTAAGTTGTATTTTTTATCCTTTTCTTTAAATTTTGTTCCACAACAGAAGCAAGTAGAACGTAAAGCCTTTTCGTGAAACTGTGTTGCCTACAAAAAAGAAAAGAAATTTTAATTTTACCAACCTTTAATGTTATATTATATTTATCATACAGTAGTTTGAGTATTTTTGTATAGGCTTTAATTTTAAGGGCCTAGCTAGGCCTGGTAGTTAGTAGTTTTACTAAATTTTTACATTTATGATGAATTATATTCAGTTGAAATAAATACAATGATAATAATTAAGCTTATTATTTATTCTATTGTAAATTAAAATGATGTATAGTATGATTACACTACATATACGTACCACCTAGGCCTAGTTGCGTACAGCCTAGCGAGCGGTTATCAGCCGCGTTCATCGACCTCTCGCCAAATACGCTGTTTCGCATTTAACAAAACAGTCGAGTTTTTAAATGAAAATTTCTTGAGATTTTCACCGTCACCTCCTAACAATTCAATGTCTCATGTAAGCATATATAATCAAACTTTTACCTAGATTTTCCAAGTATTTATGAAAATTACGAATAAAAACAAAAAGTGTACAATTTGACAAGCATTTTTTCAAACTTTCCATTGTTTACATTTGCTAGGCCGATCGATGTTAATTTTTAAAAATTCCGGGTGTAAATAATTTCGTAAACTTGTTGTTATGCTTAATTACTTACTATTTCCAAAAAATCGGTAATTAAGAATCCTATTTTCTAACAAATAGTATAAAAATGGTTTTATAATATTTATGACGAAATTGATTAAATTAATTTAAAGTGTAGTTATAAAAGTTGCAAATGTCGCGAAAGTTGAACGAGATTCAACCACTCGCGCGGCGTCACGCTCAGGCACATATCGCCGTCTGACAATATTGAGGGCGCTTGACTTTTTCTATTTATTTTACATTGGTTGAAACAGCTGTGATAACAGACTTGAAATCATAATGATTTTACACAGTTCTATAGCATGCATAACAGACATGAAATCATAATGATTTTACACAGTTCTATAGCATGCATAACAGATATGAAATCATAATGATTTTACACAGTTCTATAGCATGCATAACAGACATGAAATCATAATGATTTTACACAGTTCTATAGCATGCATAACAGACATGAAATCATAATGATTTTACACAGTTCTATAGCATGCATAACAGATATGAAATCATAATGATTTTACACAGTTCTATAGCATGCATAACAGACATGAAATCATAATGATTTTACACAGTTCTATAGCATGCATAACAGACATGAAATCATAATGATTTTACACAGTTCTATAGCATGCATAACAGATATGAAATCATAATGATTTTACACAGTTCTATAGCATGCATAACAGATATGAAATCATAATGATTTTACACAGTTCTATAGCATGCATAACAGATATGAAATCATAATGATTTTACACAGTTCTATAGCATGCATAACAGACATGAAATCATAATGATTTTACACAGTTCTATAGCATGCATAAGAGACATGAAATCATAATGATTTTACACAGTTCTATAGCATGCATAACAGACATGAAATCATAATGATTTTACACAGTTCTATAGCATGCATAACAGATATGAAATCATAATGATTTTACACAGTTCTAGAGCATGCATAACAGATATGAAATCATAATGATTTTACACAGTTCTATAGCATGCATAACAGATATGAAATCATAATGATTTTACACAGTTCTATAGCATGCATAACAGATATGAAATCATAATGATTTTACACAGTTCTATAGCATGCATAACAGACATGAAATCATAATGATTTTACACAGTTCTAGAGCATGCATAACAGACATGAAATCATAATGACTTTACACAGTTCTATAGCATGCATAACAGACATGAAATCATAATGATTTTACACAGTTCTATAGCATGCATAACAGATATGAAATCATAATGATTTTACACAGTTCTAGAGCATGCATAACAGACATGAAATCATAATGATTTTACAGCATTCACAGTTCTATGGCATGCATAACAGATATGAAATCATAATGATTTTACACAGTTCTAGAGCATGCATAACAGATATGAAATCATAATGATTTTACACAGTTCTAGAGCATGCATAACAGATATGAAATCATAATGATTTTACACAGTTCTAGAGCATGCATAACAGACATGAAATCATAATGATTTTACACAGTTCTATAGCATGCATAACAGATATGAAATCATAATGATTTTACACAGTTCTATAGCATGCATAACAGATATGAAATCATAATGATTTTACACAGTTCTATAGCATGCATAACAGACATGAAATCATAATGATTTTACACAGTTCTAGAGCATGCATAACAGATATGAAATCATAATGATTTTACACAGTTCTATAGCATGCATAACAGATATGAAATTATAATGATTTTACACAGTTCTATAGCATGCATAACAGATATGAAATTATAATGATTTTACACAGTTCTATAGCATGCATAACAGATATGAAATCATAATGATTTTACACAGTTCTATAGCATGCATAACAGATATGAAATCATAATGATTTTACACAGTTCTATAGCATGCATAACAGATATGAAATCATAATGATTTTACACAGTTCTATAGCATGCATAACAGATATGAAATCATAATGATTTTACACAGTTCTAGAGCATGCATAACAGACATGAAATCATAATGATTTTACACAGTTCTAGAGCATGCATGACAGACATGAAATCATAATGATTTTACACAGTTCTATAGCATGCATAACAGATATGAAATCATAATGATTTTACACAGTTCTAGAGCATGCATAACAGACATGAAATCATAATGATTTTACAGCATTCACAGTTCTATGGCATGCATAACAGATATGAAATCATAATGATTTTACACAGTTCTAGAGCATGCATAACAGATATGAAATCATAATGATTTTACAGCATTCACAGTTCTATGGCATGCATAACAGATATGAAATCATAATGGCTTATTAAAAGTTAAGTTGTTAACTTACCGGCACTTAAAATATCCTTTCCATGACTACCATGGAAACGAATCATTGTTGGAGGTGCATAGTGACCTGACCTAATTTTGTGCAATCTACCAGAACCATCAGGTTGATCAAAAATCCACATCTAAATAAAATATCAAATAAGTAAAAGATTGTGTTTTTACTTTTTTTGCAAAAATAATCCTGTATAAAACTTTGGCGTTGATACAAGATTTGTCCATTAACCCTTTAATTCAAAATTCAAAAAAATTCAAATTCAAAAAACTTTTATTGTCCAATTTCATACACAATACATACAATTGGAAATGTGTCATAGTACACAGTGTTAGTCCCAACTCTGTGCACAATATTTATATAAGAAAGGTGAATTTTAAATAAATTGCAAAAATACTGAATGAAATCATTTTGTAATTATTTTTGTGGTGTCTGGTGGGTAAAAGGTTGGGAGTAAAAAAAAAGGTAATTTGCATATTATTATGTGAAGTCATTAGAGCTATTTCCTGTTTTTTATCAATTAAATGGTAACAACTATTTTTTCTGTAAAAAATTCTTCTGGAATATAGTTTTCCCACTGGATATTGATGAAGATACGTATAACAAAATAAAAATATCAAAGAATTTGAATTATTGCTATCGTTTTATAAACAATTCGGCACAAATCAAAGTTTTAGTATAAATATAAAATATATAAAAGTATAATACTCAACTGTTTTCTATGAAATTTAGGAAATCAAACATCATTATTTTATAAGACTAAGAAGTGTAATATTAAATGGCTCGGACTGTATAAAGATATGTAACTTATGTTTACCTTTAGTGAATTGTCTGCTGCTGATGTAACCATTAGAGGTTCAGAGTCCAAAAACTTCATTCCAGTCACAGATCCATGGTGTACTTCTCTCATTTGACTTTTTAACTTTTTTTCTTCCAAGTCCCATAATGCAATGTGTCCAATAGTGCTTGCAGTTGCCATAATAGGATGACCATCTAAAATTGAATACAGAAGAAAACAAGTACAAACAAGATGCTTTAACTTCCTAAATTCCCTCTAATAGATAGTAAATTCACAGCTTACTCAAATTATTTACATATATATATTTTAAAAATAGTTATATAAAGAAGCAAAGCTTTTGAACAGCAAGCCTAAAAAATAAATAAGAAACAAGTCAACCATATTAATTTCATGGGGTTCATTGAAAAGAATGGCAGGAGATGAACTCAGAATAGTTACTGTATAGAAGACAAATGAAAAATATATCAAGGATTTGATGTAAAATAATGAGGCACGATTGCTTAACACACATATACAAATTAAAATGAATATTCAGCAACCAATTGCGATGATATTTGAATAATTAGCATTCAGGAAATGATCAGTAAACTGAGTAATAAACCAAAATTGTTGTTCCAACCTGTGCGAAATGAAATTGCAGTTATTGGACCCCAGTCTTGTGTAAATGTCATAACAGATTCATCAAATCTTAGATTGTGGATGATAATATTGCCATTTGCAAGACCAACTGCTACAACATCAACGGCTGGTGCCTTTAATAAGATAATAAACGATGTCATGTATTACACTGTCCCTAACTGGTTTTGAATTGTCAAAACAAGCTAAGTGGTAGAAATTGTCCTACAGTACTTCTGCTGATTGAGTTCGCTGTTGGAGTCCCCTGGGTCTAGTATATGTATTGTATGTATGTTTGCTGTTGGAGTCCCCTGGGTCTAGTATATGTATTGTATGTATGTTTGCTGTTGGAGTCCCCTGGGTCTAGCATGTGTATTGTATGTATGTTTGCTGTTGGAGTCCCCTGGGTCTAGCATATGTATTGTATGTATGTTTGCTGTTGGAGTCCCCTGGGTCTAGCATGTGTATTGTATGTATGTTTGCTGTTGGAGTCCCCTGGGTCTAGCATGTGTATTGTATGTATGTTTGCTGTTGGAGTCCCCTGGGTCTAGCATGTGTATTGTATGTATGTTCGCTGTTGGAGTCCCCTGGGTCTAGCATGTGTATTGTATGTATGTTCGCTGTTGGAGTCCCCTGGGTCTAGCATGTGTATTGTATGTATGTTCGCTGTTGGAGTCCCCTGGGTCTAGCATGTGTATTGTATGTATGTTCGCTGTTGGAGTCCCCTGGGTCTAGCATGTGTATTGTATGTATGTTTGCTGTTGGAGTCCCCTGGGTCTAGCATGTGTATTGTATGTATGTTTGCTGTTGGAGTCCCCTGGGTCTAGCATGTGTATTGTATGTATGTTCGCTGTTGGAGTCCCCTGGGTCTAGCATGTGTATTGTATGTATGTTCGCTGTTGGAGTCCCCTGGGTCTAGCATGTGTATTGTATGTATGTTCGCTGTTGGAGTCCCCTGGGTCTAGCATGTGTATTGTATGTATGTTTGCTGTTGGAGTCCCCTGGGTCTAGCATGTGTATTGTATGTATGTTCGCTGTTGGAGTCCCCTGGGTCTAGCATGTGTATTGTATGTATGTTTGCTGTTGGAGTCCCCTGGGTCTAGCATGTGTATTGTATGTATGTTTGCTGTTGGAGTCCCTGGGTCTAGCATGTGTATTGTATGTATGTTCGCTGTTGGAGTCCCCTGGGTCTAGCATGTGTATTGTATGTATGTTTGCTGTTGGAGTCCCCTGGGTCTAGCATGTGTATTGTATGTATGTTCGCTGTTGGAGTCCCCTGGGTCTAGCATGTGTATTGTATGTATGTTCGCTGTTGGAGTCCCCTGGGTGTAGCATGTGTATTGTATGTATGTTCGCTGTTGGAGTCCCCTGGGTCTAGCATGTGTATTGTATGTATGTTCGCTGTTGGAGTCCCCTGGGTCTAGCATGTGTATTGTATGTATGTTCGCTGTTGGAGTCCCCTGGGTCTAGCATGTGTATTGTATGTATGTTTGCTGTTGGAGTCCGCTGGGTCTAGCATGTGTATTGTATGTATGTATGCTGTTGCAGTCCCCTGGGTCTAGCATGTGTATTGTATGTATGTTTGCTGTTGCAGTCCCCTGGGTCTAGCATGTGTATTGTATGTATGTTTGCTGTTGCAGTCCCCTGGGTCTAGCATGTGTATTGTATGTATGTTCGCTGTTGGAGTCCCCTGGGTCTAGCATGTGTATTGTTTGTATGTTCGCTGTTGGAGTCCCCTGGGTCTAGCATGTGTATTGTTTGTATGTATGTATGCTGTTGGAGTCCCCTGGGTCTAGCATGTGTATTGTTTGTATGTATGTATGCTGTTGGAGTCCCCTGGGTCTAGCATGTGTATTGTATGTATGTTTGCTGTTGGAGTCCCCTGGGTCTAGCATGTGTATTGTATGTATGTTTGCTGTTGGAGTCCCCTGGGTCTAGCATGTGTATTGTATGTATGTTTGCTGTTGGAGTCCCCTGAGTCTAGCATGTGTATTGTATGTATGTTTGCTGTTGGAGTCCCCTGAGTCTAGCATGTGTATTGTATGTATGTTCGCTGTTGGAGTCCCCTGGGTCTAGCATGTGTATTGTATGTATATTCGCTGTTGGAGTCCCCTGGGTCTAGCATGTGTATTGTATGTATATTCGCTGTTGGAGTCCCCTGGGTCTAGCATGTGTATTGTATGTATGTTTGCTGTTAGAGTCCCCTGGGTCTAGCATGTGTATTGTATGTATGTTTGCTGTTAGAGTCCCCTGGGTCTAGCATGTGTATTGTATGTATGTTTGCTGTTGCATTCCCCTGGGTCTAGCATGTGTATTGTATGTATGTTCGCTGTTGGATTCCCCTGGGTCTAGCATGTGTATTGTATGTATGTTTGCTGTTGGAGTCCCCTGGGTCTAGCATGTGTATTGTATGTATGTTTGCTGTTGGAGTCCCCTGGGTCTAGCATGTGTATTGTATGTATGTTTGCTGTTGGAGTCCCCTGGGTCTAGCATGTGTATTGTATGTATGTTCGCTGTTGGAGTCCCCTGGGTCTAGCATGTGTATTGTATGTATATTCGCTGTTGGAGTCCCCTGGGTCTAGCATGTGTATTGTATGTATATTCGCTGTTGGAGTCCCCTGGGTCTAGCATGTGTATTGTATGTATGTTTGCTGTTAGAGTCCCCTGGGTCTAGCATGTGTATTGTATGTATGTTTGCTGTTGCATTCCCCTGGATCTAGCATGTGTATTGTATGTATGTTCGCTGTTGGATTCCCCTGGGTCTAGCATGTGTATTGTATGTATGTTCGCTGTTGGAGTCCCCTGGGTCTAGCATGTGTATTGTATGTATGTATGCTGTTGGAGTCCCCTGGGTCTAGCATGTGTATTGTATGTATGTTTGCTGTTGGAGTCCCCTGGGTCTAGCATGTGTATTGTATGTATGTTTGCTGTAGGAGTCCCCTGGGTCTAGCATGTGTATTGTATGTATGTTTGCTGTTGGAGTCCCCTGGGTCTAGCATGTGTATTGTATGTATGTATGCTGTTGGAGTCCCCTGGGTCTAGCATGTGTATTGTATGTATGTTTGCTGTTGGAGTCCCCTGGGTCTAGCATGTGTATTGTATGTATGTTTGCTGTTGGAGTCCCCTGGGTCTAGCATGTGTATTGTATGTATATTTGCTGTTGGAGTCCCCTGGGTCTAGCATGTGTATTGTATGTATGTATGCTGTTGGAGTCCCCTGGGTCTAGCATGTGTATTGTATGTATGTTTGCTGTTGGAGTCCCCTGGGTCTAGCATGTGTATTGTATGTATGTTTGCTGTTGGAGTCCCCTGGGTCTAGCATGTGTATTGTATGTATGTATGCTGTTGGAGTCCCCTGGGTCTAGCATGTGTATTGTATGTATGCTGTTGGAGTCCCCTGGGTCTAGCATGTGTATTGTATGTATGTTGTTGGAGTTCCCTGGGTCTAGCATGTGTATTGTATGTATGTTTGCTGTTTGAGTCCCCTGGGTCTAGCATGTGTATTGTATGTATGTTTGCTGTTGGAGTCCCCTGGGTCTAGCATGTGTATTGTATGTATGTTTGCTGTTGGAGTCCCCTGGGTCTAGCATGTGTATTGTATGTATGTTTGCTGTTGGAGTCCCCTGGGTCTAGCATGTGTATTGTATGTATGTATGTTGTTGGAGTTCCCTGGGTCTAGCATGTGTATTGTATGTATGTTTGCTGTTGGAGTCCCCTGGGTCTAGCATGTGTATTGTATGTATGTTTGCTGTTGGAGTCCCCTGGGTCTAGCATGTGTATTGTATGTATGTTTGCTGTTGGAGTCCCCTGGGTCTAGCATGTGTATTGTATGTATGTTCGCTGTTGGAGTCCCCTGGGTCTAGCATGTGTATTGTATGTATGTTTGCTGTTGGAGTCCCCTGGGTCTAGCATGTGTATTGTATGTATGTATGCTGTTGCAGTCCCCTGGGTCTAGCATGTGTATTGTATGTATGTTCGCTGTTGCAGTCCCCTGGGTCTAGCATGTGTATTGTATGTATGTTTGCTGTTGCAGTCCCCTGGGTCTAGCATGTGTATTGTATGTATGTTCGCTGTTGGAGTCCCCTGGGTCTAGCATGTGTATTGTTTGTATGTTCGCTGTTGGAGTCCCCTGGGTCTAGCATGTGTATTGTTTGTATGTATGTATGCTGTTGGAGTCCCCTGGGTCTAGCATGTGTATTGTATGTATGTTTGCTGTTGGAGTCCCCTGGGTCTAGCATGTGTATTGTATGTATGTTTGCTGTTGGAGTCCCCTGGGTCTAGCATGTGTATTGTATGTATGTTTGCTGTTGGAGTCCCCTGGGTCTAGCATGTGTATTGTATGTATGTTCGCTGTTGGAGTCCCCTGGGTCTAGCATGTGTATTGTATGTATGTTTGCTGTTGGAGTCCCCTGGGTCTAGCATGTGTATTGTATGTATGTTTGCTGTTGGAGTCCCCTGAGTCTAGCATGTGTATTGTATGTATGTTTGCTGTTGGAGTCCCCTGGGTCTAGCATGTGTATTGTATGTATGTTTGCTGTTGGATTCCCCTGGGTCTAGCATGTGTATTGTATGTATGTTCGCTGTTGGATTCCCCTGGGTCTAGCATGTGTATTGTATGTATGTTCGCTGTTGGAGTCCCCTGGGTCTAGCATGTGTATTGTATGTATGTTTGCTGTAGGAGTCCCCTGGGTCTAGCATGTGTATTGTATGTATGTTTGCTGTTGGAGTCCCCTGGGTCTAGCATGTGTATTGTATGTATGTTCGCTGTTGGATTCCCCTGGGTCTAGCATGTGTATTGTATGTATGTTCGCTGTTGGAGTCCCCTGGGTCTAGCATGTGTATTGTATGTATGTTCGCTGTTGGAGTCCCCTGGGTCTAGCATGTGTATTGTATGTATGTTTGCTGTTAGAGTCCCCTGGGTCTAGCATGTGTATTGTATGTATGTTTGCTGTTGGATTCCCCTGGGTCTAGCATGTGTATTGTATGTATGTTCGCTGTTGGATTCCCCTGGGTCTAGCATGTGTATTGTATGTATGTTCGCTGTTGGAGTCCCCTGGGTCTAGCATGTGTATTGTATGTATGTTTGCTGTAGGAGTCCCCTGGGTCTAGCATGTGTATTGTATGTATGTTTGCTGTTGGAGTCCCCTGGGTCTAGCATGTGTATTGTATGTATGTATGCTGTTGGAGTCCCCTGGGTCTAGCATGTGTATTGTATGTATGTTTGCTGTTGGAGTCCCCTGGGTCTAGCATGTGTATTGTATGTATGTTTGCTGTTGGAGTCCCCTGGGTCTAGCATGTGTATTGTATGTATATTTGCTGTTGGAGTCCCCTGGGTCTAGCATGTGTATTGTATGTATGTATGCTGTTGGAGTCCCCTGGGTCTAGCATGTGTATTGTATGTATGTTTGCTGTTGGAGTCCCCTGGGTCTAGCATGTGTATTGTATGTATGTTTGCTGTTGGAGTCCCCTGGGTCTAGCATGTGTATTGTATGTATGTATGCTGTTGGAGTCCCCTGGGTCTAGCATGTGTATTGTATGTATGCTGTTGGAGTCCCCTGGGTCTAGCATGTGTATTGTATGTATGTTGTTGGAGTTCCCTGGGTCTAGCATGTGTATTGTATGTATGTTTGCTGTTTGAGTCCCCTGGGTCTAGCATGTGTATTGTATGTATGTTTGCTGTTGGAGTCCCCTGGGTCTAGCATGTGTATTGTATGTATGTTTGCTGTTGGAGTCCCCTGGGTCTAGCATGTGTATTGTATGTATGTTTGCTGTTGGAGTCCCCTGGGTCTAGCATGTGTATTGTATGTATGTATGTTGTTGGAGTTCCCTGGGTCTAGCATGTGTATTGTATGTATGTTTGCTGTTGGAGTCCCCTGGGTCTAGCATGTGTATTGTATGTATGTTTGCTGTTGGAGTCCCCTGGGTCTAGCATGTGTATTGTATGTATGTATGCTGTTGGAGTCCCCTGGGTCTAGCATGTGTATTGTATGTATGTTTGCTGTTGGAGTTCCCTGGGTCTAGCATGTGTATTGTATGTATGTTTGCTGTTGGAGTCCCCTGGGTCTAGCATGTGTATTGTATGTATGTATGCTGTTGGAGTCCCCTGGGTCTAGCATGTGTATTGTATGTATGCTGTTGGAGTCCCCTGGGTCTAGCATGTGTATTGTATGTATGTATGCTGTTGGAGTTCCCTGGGTCTAGCATGTGTATTGTATGTATGTTTGCTGTTGGAGTCCCCTGGGTCTAGCATGTGTATTGTATGTATGTATGCTGTTGGAGTCCCCTGGGTCTAGCATGTGTATTGTATGTATGTTTGCTGTTGGAGTCCCCTGGGTCTAGCATGTGTATTGTATGTATGTTTGCTGTTGGAGTCCCCTGGGTCTAGCATGTGTATTGTATGTATGTTTGCTGTTGGAGTCCCCTGGGTCTAGCATGTGTATTGTATGTATGTTTGCTGTTGGAGTCCCCTGGGTCTAGCATGTGTATTGTATGTATGTTTGCTGTTGGAGTCCCCTGGGTCTAGCATGTGTATTGTATGTATGTTTGCTGTTGGAGTCCCCTGGGTCTAGCATGTGTATTGTATGTATGTTTGCTGTTGGAGTCCCCTGGGTCTAGCATGTGTATTGTATGTATGTTTGCTGTTGGAGTCCCCTGGGTCTAGCATGTGTATTGTATGTATGTTTGCTGTTGGAGTCCCCTGGGTCTAGCATGTGTATTGTATGTATGTATGCTGTTGGAGTCCCCTGGGTCTAGCATGTGTATTGTATGTATGTATGCTGTTGGAGTCCCCTGGGTCTAGCATGTGTATTGTATGTATGTTTTATTGTTTGTATTCATGTAAAGTCCAGAATAAAATGAATATTTTATAACAAATTCAGTCATATATCGCAGACCTCTCAACATTACACCATAGTTAGAAGGTGCTATTAGAAATATAAAGATATGATGTATGGCTCAATCCTGTCAGACACTATAACATTTGAGATTGACACTACAAAACAGTGAATAGTTAGTTTGTGAAAATCCTATAGACGTCTACCTGTTCTATAGCTGTAATTGATGACCCCCATCCATCAAAGATGTATACCAACTTGCTGAAAATACAATATAGATATTTAGTAAACAAATTATGAATGTTTAAAAGTGAAACGGTACAAAGTAAAAGATGTATAATAATATAACAAATCTTCATCTTTCACTGAATCACATCATTTGTTCCATTGCACGATTATAAAATATTTTTACTTTTAACAAGAGGCTAGGCCTAAATCATTTAAAAAGGCAGCGCTCAAATTTTGGTTGCAGAGTAGAACAATTATAGACAGCGTGACACTACAGGTTGTTTTTTTAACGTGATCAGTCAGTCTACCCTCTTGTTACATGTGTGGTTGCCCGCCCACTCCATTTGTAACAAAAATTAATGCATAATTCATTTCAATGATTGAAGATAACTACGATTTGTTAATGAAGTTAATGAGTTTTCAACTCATAAACACATTCTTCCTATTCAACTCATTAATTATTAAATCCATCTACACAGCATTACATTGATTTATTATGACAACCATACTTCTTAGAGTACAGTGCTGTTGAGCAAATTTAATAATGATCCCATGTTAATATACAACACAATATTTGATGTGTTTAAACCAATGATCACCTTTGCACAGTTTAAAAACATTTAATACAATATTGTACAATATTATATTCTTCAACACCTTCTATCATATTTGGGACATTAAAGGGCCACTCACACACAGTCTGTATCTGAAATGTACTGTACATTAAAGGGTCACTCACACACAGTCTGTATCTGAAATGTACTGTACATCAAAGGGCCACTCACACACAGTCTGTATCTGAAAAATGTACTGTACATCAAAGGGCCACTCACACACAGTCTGTATCTGAAAAATGTACTGTACATCAAAGGGCCACTCACACACAGTCTGTATCTGAAATGTACTGTACATCAAAGGGCCACTCACACACAGTCTGTATCTGAAATGTACTGTACATTAAAGGGCCACTCACACACAGTCTGTATCTGAAATGTACTGTACATCAAAGGGCCACTCACACACAGTCTGTATCTGAAATGTACTGTACATTAAAGGGCCACTCACACACAGTCTGTATCTGAAATGTACTGTACATCAAAGGGCCACTCACACACAGTCTGTATCTGAAAAATATACTGTACATCAAAGGGCCACTCACACACAGTCTGTATCTGAAATGTACTGTACATCAAAGGGCCACTCACACACAGTCTGTATCTGAAATGTACTGTACATCAAAGGGCCACTCACACACAGTCTGTATCTGAAAAATGTACTGTACATCAAAGGGCCACTCACACACAGTCTGTATCTGAAAAATGTACTGTACATCAAAGGGCCACTCACACACAGTCTGTATCTGAAATGTACTGTACATCAAAGGGCCACTCACACACAGTCTGTATCTGAAAAATGTACTGTACATCAAAGGGCCACTCACACACAGTCTGTATCTGAAATGTACTGTACATCAAAGGGCCACTCACACACAGTCTGTATCTGAAAAATGTACTGTACATCAAAGGGCCACTCACACACAGTCTGTATCTGAAAAATGTACTGTACATCAAAGGGCCACTCACACACAGTCTGTATCTGAAATGTACTGTACATTAAAGGGCCACTCACACACAGTCTGTATCTGAAATGTACTGTACATCAAAGGGCCACTCACACACAGTCTGTATCTGAAATGTACTGGACATTAAAGGGCCACTCACACACAGTCTGTATCTGAAATGTACTGTACATCAAAGGGCCACTCACACACAGTCTGTATCTGAAATGTACTGTAAATCAAAGGGCCACTCACACACAGTCTGTATCTGAAATGTACTGGACATTAAAGGGCCACTCACACACAGTCTGTATCTGAAATGTACTGTACATCAAAGGGCCACTCACACACAGTCTGTATCTGAAATGTACTGTACATCAAAGGGCCACTCACACACAGTCTGTATCTGAAAAATGTACTGTACATCAAAGGGCCACTCACACACATTCTGTATCTGAAATGTACTGTACATTAAAGGGCCACTCACACACAGTCTGTATCTGAAATGTACTGTACATCAAAGGGCCACTCACACACAGTCTGTATCTGAAATGTACTGTACATCAAAGGGCCACTCACACACAGTCTGTATCTGAAAAATGTACTGTACATCAAAGGGCCACTCACACACAGTCTGTATCTGAAATGTACTGTACATCAAAGGGCCACTCACACACAGTCTGTATCTGAAATGTACTGTACATCAAAGGGCCACTCACACACAGTCTGTATCTGAAAAATGTACTGTACATCAAAGGGCCACTCACACACAGTCTGTATCTGAAAAATGTACTGTACATCAAAGGGCCACTCACACACAGTCTGTATCTGAAATGTACTGTACATCAAAGGGCCACTCACACACAGTCTGTATCTGAAAAATGTACTGTACATCAAAGGGCCACTCACACACAGTCTGTATCTGAAAAATGTACTGTACATCAAAGGGCCACTCACACACAGTCTGTATCTGAAATGTACTGTACATTAAAGGGCCACTCACACACAGTCTGTATCTGAAATGTACTGTACATCAAAGGGCCACTCACACACAGTCTGTATCTGAAATGTACTGGACATTAAAGGGCCACTCACACACAGTCTGTATCTGAAATGTACTGTACATCAAAGGGCCACTCACACACAGTCTGTATCTGAAATGTACTGTACATTAAAGGGCCACTCACACACAGTCTGTATCTGAAAAATGTACTGTACATCAAAGGGCCACTCACACACAGTCTGTATCTGAAAAATGTACTGTACATCAAAGGGCCACTCACACACAGTCTGTATCTGAAATGTACTGTACATCAAAGGGCCACTCACACACAGTCTGTATCTGAAAAATGTACTATACATCAAAGGGCCACTCACACACAGTCTGTATCTGAAAAATGTACTGTACATCAAAGGGCCACTCACACACAGTCTGTATCTGAAATGTACTGTACATCAAAGGGCCACTCACACACAGTCTGTATCTGAAATGTACTGTACATCAAAGGGCCACTCACACACAGTCTGTATCTGAAATGTACTGGACATTAAAGGGCCACTCACACACAGTCTGTATCTGAAATGTACTGTACATCAAAGGGCCACTCACACACAGTCTGTATCTGAAATGTACTGTACATCAAAGGGCCACTCACACACAGTCTGTATCTGAAATGTACTGGACATTAAAGGGCCACTCACACACAGTCTGTATCTGAAATGTACTGTACATCAAAGGGCCACTCACACACAGTCTGTATCTGAAATGTACTGTACATCAAAGGGCCACTCACACACAGTCTGTATCTGAAAAATGTACTGTACATAAAAGGGCCACTCACACACAGTCTGTATCTGAAAAATGTACTGTACATCAAAGGGCCACTCACACACAGTCTGTATCTGAAATGTACTGTACATCAAAGGGCCACTCACACACAGTCTGTATCTGAAAAATGTACTGTACATCAAAGGGCCACTCACACACAGTCTGTATCTGAAATGTACTGTACATTAAAGGGCCACTCACACACAGTCTGTATCTGAAATGTACTGTACATCAAAGGGCCACTCACACACAGTCTGTATCTGAAATGTACTGGACATTAAAGGGCCACTCACACACAGTCTGTATCTGAAATGTACTGTACATCAAAGGGCCACTCACACACAGTCTGTATCTGAAATGTACTGTACATCAAAGGGCCACTCACACACAGTCTGTATCTGAAATGTACTGGACATTAAAGGGCCACTCACACACAGTCTGTATCTGAAATGTACTGTACATCAAAGGGCCACTCACACACAGTCTGTATCTGAAATGTACTGTACATCAAAGGGCCACTCACACACAGTCTGTATCTGAAAAATGTACTGTACATCAAAGGGCCACTCACACACATTCTGTATCTGAAATGTACTGTACATCAAAGGGCCACTCACACACAGTCTGTATCTGAAATGTACTGTACATCAAAGGGCCACTCACACACAGTCTGTATCTGAAATGTACTGTACATCAAAGGGCCACTCACACACAGTCTGTATCTGAAAAATGTACTGTACATCAAAGGGCCACTCACACACAGTCTGTATCTGAAATGTACTGTACATCAAAGGGCCACTCACACACAGTCTGTATCTGAAATGTACTGTACATCAAAGGGCCACTCACACAGTCTGTATCTGAAAAATGTACTGTACATCAAAGGGCCACTCACACACAGTCTGTATCTGAAAAATGTACTGTACATCAAAGGGCCACTCACACAGTCTGTATCTGAAATGTACTGTACATCAAAGGGCCACTCACACACAGTCTGTATCTGAAAAATGTACTGTACATCAAAGGGCCACTCACACACAGTCTGTATCTGAAAAATGTACTGTACATCAAAGGGCCACTCACACACAGTCTGTATCTGAAATGTACTGTACATTAAAGGGCCACTCACACACAGTCTGTATCTGAAATTTACTGGACATTAAAGGGCCACTCACACACAGTCTGTATCTGAAATGTACTGTACATCAAAGGGCCACTCACACACAGTCTGTATCTGAAATGTACTGTACATTAAAGGGCCACTCACACACAGTCTGTATCTGAAAAATGTACTGTACATCAAAAGGCCACTCACACACAGTCTGTATCTGAAAAATGTACTGTACATCAAAGGGCCACTCACACACAGTCTGTATCTGAAATGTACTGTACATCAAAGGGCCACTCACACACAGTCTGTATCTGAAATGTACTGTACATGAAAGGGCCACTCACACACAGTCTGTATCTGAAATGTACTGTACATTAAAGGGCCACTCACACACAGTCTGTATCTGAAATGTACTGTACATCAAAGGGCCACTCGCACACAGTCTGTATCTGAAATGTACTGTACATTAAAGGGCCACTCACACACAGTCTGTATCTGAAATGTACTGTACATCAAAGGGCCACTCACACACAGTCTGTATCTGAAATGTACTGTACATCAAAGGGCCACTCACACACAGTCTGTATCTGAAATGTACTGTACATCAAAGGGCCACTCGCACAGTCTGTATCTGAAATGTACTGTACATCAAAGGGCCACTCACACACAGTCTGTATCTGAAATGTACTGTACATCAAAGGGCCACTCACACACAGTCTGTATCTGAAATGTACTGTACATCAAAGGGCCACTCACACACAGTCTGTATCTGAAATGTACTGTACATCAAAGGGTCACTCGCACACAGTCTGTATCTGAAATGTACTGTACGACATGAAAATAAGTTGCTCTTTACTAATTTTACAATTGTTGGGGTTTTTCTGTTGATCTGTACCATTGAATTATTGATGAATAACCAAATGTAAACTGACTTGTTGCGTATATTCCACAATTGCAATTGTCCTTGATGACTTCCGAAGAGAATTTTGTTTAGGTAAGTACTTGGGTGCATAATTGCCGAAATCTGAAAAGTAGCATTGCTAAACTCAAGCTCCATGTACATTTCTAATAAAAATAAAAAGAGAAACACATTAATTACTGTCTATAACATTGTTGGTCATCAATTTCTGTCTACAGCCCTGGATTGATACAACAGTAGTTTTGGTATTACATAATTACCCTGTGTAGTAATATGCCATATGTATACATGACTGTCTGAATCAACTGCAATTAGATGGTCACCAAATGGAAGAAGAAGATGTACCTCACCAGAGCACTCATAAACATGTTCTGCCTACAGAAAGATACAGAAACAATTACTTAAGTGCTCCTATTATTTTTATTTATTTATTTTTTATTTATTAGGTATAACACTCAAAATGCAACAAAAGTTGAAAATCTTATGAGTTTACAAAAGGTACAACAAAAAAAACCGAGATATAGATATAAAACAATAGGCCTATACTAAAATTGACATAAAAACAAAACCAATTAAAACATCATACAAAAATATAATATGCACAAATTTAAAATTAATGATTATTATTAGATCTAATTAATAGAAATTCAGAAATATATACAAGTTTAAAATTATTCATTATTTATAAAGTCCACTTAAAATTTAAATTCAAAAATGTCATTAATTCCAAGGATCAATACAATTACTGTATTATTTATTTAAAATTCTTATTGCACTAGGAAGAGTTGAATTCCCATAACGGTTAGTTCTACATCTAGGTACACAGTACTTGTTGAAGGAACGTAAAGTCCTCTCGGGCTTGATGTTCTCGGGTATCCACGAAGTGAAACGCCCAGATGTCACCAGACTGCTTCCAAATTTGGCAAGTACACCTAACCGTCTGTCTTGTAAAGATGTTATATTCAAGATTTCTAAAGTGTCTTGGTACCCCGTGTAGTTGTTATATCCGATGATGATCTTAAAGGCTCTTTTTTGAACAAATTCCAACTGGGTGCATTGCTGTTTAGTGATTGCTGAATGCCATAGAGGACTAGCATACTCCAGTAAGGGCCTGATGTACGTTATATAGGTAAAGACAAGATCATCCCGAGGTGCACCATATCGTTTTAAAATATATAACATAAACAAACGACGAGAGGACTTGGATATCATTTCATTAACTTGATAATCCCATTTCATGTTCTTTTGTAATAAGACACCCAGTAACTTAACAACAGACTTCTCTTCTAGAACATTGTCTCCAATTGTTAACGGTACAAAATTGGGTTCATTCCTCATAAAATGAACATGCATTACATTGCATTTAGCAGGGTTAGGTTGCATGTCATTCTCATCACACCAGGTCTGAAGTGCATCGAGATAACTCTGAAGAGAATGACTAACCAAAGTAGTATCACCACCTCGAGGTACACGATTAATTTCACCGATCGTCAAATCGTCCACGAACTTCCATCTCTCAGGAACGTGCTCTAACAGGTCATTTACCATCACCGTGAAAAGTATAGGCCCTAATTTGGTTCCCTGGGGCACTCCACATGTGACTGGTTTGAAGGATGATAAACTTCCATTAAACCTAACACATTGTGACCTACTAGCTAAAAAGCTACAAACGGTTGGGATCACAGATGGACAGATGTTGTATTTAATTAATTTTTTGATTAAGGTAGTGTGACTAATTCGGTCGAATGCCTTACTAAAATCAACTGTACAAATCGAGGCATACGTTCCTTGACAATCGGTACCTGACAGAATCCTGTTACATAGGTCAACCAAGTAATGTGTAGTTGAGCAACCTTTAGAGTTTCCGAATTGTTGAGGGTCCAAATGGGGTTGAAAATCTTTAGATATCCACTCAGCAATAAAACTCTCAAAAATACGACCAAATAAAGGTGTAATGGATATTGGTCGGTATTCATCTGGGCTACAGGCTTTAGAGGACTTAGGAATAGGCGTAATAGCTGCACGTTTCCACACACTAGGAAAAACATGCAACTTAAGACAGAGATTAAATATCTCTGTCAAAGGAGGCGCTAACTCAACGGCGAAATCCCTAATTAACCGAGAAGGAATGTCATCGGGATGACTAGACTTATTAACCTTAATCTTCAACAGACGTCTGTATACCTGACCAGGATAGATAACTGGTGGACTCAGAGATGGGAGAAATGCTGGTAAATTCTCCAAGTCTAGAGCGGGAAGTTGAGAGCATATTCTGGAAAAATGAATATTCAGGTCTCTTACAGCATCATGAACTGGTAAATCACACCTTAATACGATTGTGTTAGATTTAGGCTTTGCTTTTCCAGTAATTGTTTGGATCTTTTTGTGCCATTTCCGTGGCTCATTATTTCTTAAGGCAGCGATTGATTTTGAATAAAATTAAGAATTGTAATGATACTGTATAGTATATTGAAATCACATAAGGACTTACTGTAGTCGATCTTATAAAAGCTGTAACAATATTTTGATATGCAGTATACACATACTTGCTGTCGGAAGTCATGCATGATATTTCATATGGATGAGTATCACCTGAGAAAAAAAAGTAAGTAATTGTCATTCATGCAAAGACTACCTCAGCAACACAGATCATTTGAAATATATTAATATACAATTGTCATCAAAAGATGCAATTGCTATTACAGTTGGTATGAACATGGAGCTATAAATAAATTAAGTGTTATTACAGCACAGTGTGGATTTCAGTGATATGAATCACTCAAATAAATTTACTTACTAACACTAACCAACCCAAATCTTGCACACTGAAAAAAAAAAAATTGAAAATAATGAAAATTTGAAATATTTTATGTCATGACAAGAAAATTCACTGTTTTTCAGTAGTCCATATCTCACAAACTGATCATATTAGTCTGATTGATTAAGCTAAAATTTGGAATTCTGATGTTTTAGCAAATTTAATAAAAATCCATGACGTGACTATCACTATGCAAAATGTCATTTTCTTTTGTTGATTTGAGATGGAATGACCCAATTATTTATTCGCCGTGGCTAAAGATACGGTACCGTATTCTAACTTCTGTTTACTAAAGGTACGGTAAAATTGCATTACGTCATAACCAGCCAATGGGGTGCTGGTATGTGTGTGACGTCATCGTATAAGGACTTTGGATTTTTTTCATATCGCGAAAACAGTGATCAACCACATTTTCTTTATACTTCATTTATCACCGTCGTGTGTGACAAAAACTAAATGTAGCCTACGTCTGTTATTATTATTGAAAAGCCAAAACATGTTGATTTTAATTCTAGAATACAGAAAACCGTTTCAAAAGGGGCCTAGGCCTACTTACTACGTACTATAACCTCATTATATGAGTTTGTTTGTGTAGGGAAAGTGATGCCAGGCTGGGGCCAGCTGATTTCTGTGACTCAGCCCTGGGGCTACTGTCTAAATCATAGTATTTGAGGGCCCCTTTATTGTCCGCATTTGCTTGTTGTTTTTTGGTCACCATTGTAAACAAAGTTTAATAAAAAAATATAGGCCTAAAGGTCATTTGGAATAAAAATAAAACCCTCCTCAGCGCACACACATCCATGCAGCCTGGCGCCGCCGACAGGAATTCTCTACATACAACAGACGCGATATGAAAAAAAATCCAAAGTCCTTATACGATGACGTCTCGCACGTACCAGAACCCCATTGGCTGATTATGACGTAATGCAATTTTACCGTACCTTTAGTACACAGAAGTTAGCGGTCCTACTAAACACCACCAGATACCACCAGATACCAACTAGAGCAATAAATCCTACCACCAGAGAGCAGCCACCTGTTTGGAATTGATTATTAAGGGTATATTGCAAATTTCAAAGCTTAATTCTTTCAGAAACTGATAAAATTGAAGTTTAAAGTTGAATTTCTGGCCGTCGTATTCCAGAACCGAATGCGTTTGATAAACATTATAGCAACGAAACGAACGCATTCATCCGTGTCTCTTGTGTATTGTATTCAACAGTCAACTATGAGGCGCTACCGATGCTTTTTTGTTACTTTAGTCAGTCACATAAATTACACCAATCGATTGCGCGATTAGTCTTTCTTTTGACATTATGTTTTTATCATGTTTTGTATGTCAAAATCGGTAACGATAACATAACAAATAGCATACAATAACATTTTTTTTGCACATTAATTTTAATTATTTCCCTTTGTCATCGTTTTCGTATACTCTGGGTGCTGTAGGAATTGTTATTATATTATTATAAATTCAATCTCTCTTATGCCATTAAGAGCTTGGCAATTAAATAAAAAATGTTGTATATTTTCTATTTTACCACTCTGAAATATAGTGCAGTGGCCAGATATTTCTTTAGACATAAAATACACGGTAATATCAAGTTAAAACTTCTGTTTTATTTTCTCTTTCCACATTCCTATTCTATAATGAGTTTACTCTATTTTAACATACGATTACCATCACTGACAAAAGGTAGTTGGCATTAAGTTTTATTTATTTTTAATAAATGTTATAGTGTACAGAAACGAATTTCTGATTTTAATTGACCAAATAAATTCATCGGTAGCGCCTCATAGTTGACTGTTGAATACAATACACAAGAGACACGGATGAATGCGTTCGTTTCGTTGCTATAATGTTTATCAAACGCATTCGGTTCTGGAATACGACGGCGAGAAATTCAACTTTAACCTTCAATTTTATCAGTTTCTGAAAGAATTAAGCTTTAAAATTTGCAATATACCCTTAATAAGCAATTCCAAACAGGTGGTTGCTCTCTGGTGGTAGGATTTATCGCTCTAGTAGGTATCTGGTGGTATTTGGTGGTGTTTAGTAGGGCCCAGAAGTTACTGTAGAATACGGTACCGTATCTTTAGCCACAGCGTTATTTATTTACCAAATAAAGAAAATCCACATGGTAACATAATTGCAACCATACAAAATAGCATGACAAGAATATATTAACACCTGACAAATATCAAAGCAAATCATCTAGCTAGCGGCACGCCATACAAAATGTCGGAAGTATGGCCCTACTAGTAGTAGGCTATGGGGCATGGCCTTCTATCGTTTCATTTCGTGATCCCCTATCGGGGGGGAGAATAAAATTGCTATGACAATTATAACAAAAATATAGATAACCTTAAACTGGCCGGTCCCGCTTGTAAATTTTACGCGTCAACGAAATATGTTTGTTTTTATATGTATTTTATTGCGATATAGAAGATTTTTGTAGGTCAGTACAGGTCGCACAATTGACCAATCAAAAAATTTGTCTTTTAACTCATGGAGCTGTGCAACAGTAACTGTCCAATCAGATTCCCTTACACAGCGGGATACGGCTACTAGACGATCGTAAACAAATATGTGTTGTTCTTCTGGAGCGCGGAGCAGGAAGATGTCATCTTCTGATGATCAAAAACGTTGTTATTGACACAATACATCTAATTCTGGGACAATATTAATTAGCGCCACATTAGCGCCTTAACATTCACAGAAACCAAATGGAAAACTTTTTTAATGTGTACAAAAAGTTGGTGCAATCAAAAGGAGTTTTGTAGCCGCAGAGGAGCTTGCCAATACTTGTTACCAATTCCTGGCGACGCTGGATGTCATAAAAAGATGCTATCAATATTTCACTGATTGTAGCAAACAAAGGCGAGCAGTAAAATATGAAATAGAGGATGTTAATTCATCCAACAATGAAGAAGGTAAATTCTATTTGTTTTAATGATAGGTCTAGCCTAGGCTAGGCCCCTACTAAGTAGACCTACTAGGCCTAGTAATTAGTTCATATCATACTGCCTTGCTAAAAAAAGCCTAGCTAGGTAGGTTGGCGGTGGGTAGTCTACAAAGTTTATTTTTTTAATATGTATTAAGCCTACGTAGAGTAGGCTAGGCCTAGTATATAATTTTTTTTAAATATCTGGGCCAACAAAAAATGAACCCATAATTACAATATGAATTAGGCCTAGCTAGGGTGGCCCCCAGTATTATTGTGTAGTGGACCTAGTTTGATGGTACCTCCATCTTGGGAAAAAACATTTGCATTTTATTATTCAATGTGGTAATGCATGCAAACCTTGGCAAGTAGCCTCAGGCAAGGACAGAATGGACCAACCTGATGCTTTGTGTTGTTATTTGAGACATATTATTTGAATTCTTGTACTGCAATATTAAATAGTGTATAGATGATACTGAACTGATTATATTATTATATTTATTACACAAACATTTAGAATCATAAATATTATTAGTATTCTTTTTTTTACAGAAGAATTTCAAGGATTAGAGTCAACAGAAGAGTTACTAAACGAAGGAGAGTTCTGCGATCACATGTAGCAATTACACAAACTGCATAAAAAATGCTGAACGAAGTCGAAGAGTAGCCATCGGCTCACAAACAATTAAAATACCAAAAGCCGAACAGCAAATTCCAGAACAGTTGAAAACATTTTTATCTGCTAATCAAGTTCTTCTTTCAAATATGAAGCATGTGTGAAGCAGATCACCTCAAGGGAATAAATGTATTCATAACATCATCATTATTATGCCATTCTATTTCAGAATCAAATGGAAAAGTTTTAATCAAGAAGAGGCAGACACCAGAATGTTTCTGTATGCGAAGTATGCTGCACACCATGGTGGTAAAGATATTGTTACAATCAGCCCTGACACTGATGATGTTTTTATTATTGGATTGGCATTTTGCAAAAGTCTGCATGGCTCTCACCTATATTTTAATACTGGAAAAGATGCTAATCTCCGAACAATTCATCTGCAGGCTACTATTCAGGAACATATTGGAAATAATGTTTCAAATGCATTAATTAGACTACATTGCTTCACAGGATGCGATTCAGTCAAAGCTTTTTTTGGGAACGGTAAAGTGAAGGCAATGAAACTCGTAATGGAAAACTCTAATTTATGCATTCTTTTCATTGGGCAATTCTACCAGCAAACTTTCAGATGAATTACTTTGTGATCTAGAAACATTTGTATGTAGGCTGTACAGTATTGTCACAAGAACCAATCTGTCAATGAAGTAAGGTATGCAATGTTCTCAATGAGCTGAAAATATGATGCCACCCAATAAAGATACTGTATGTAAACATATTCAGCATGCCAATTCTCAAGCTTCAATTCACAAAGCTAGTTTTATTCAACAACAAAATGCTCCATCTCCTGTTGGAAATGGGTGGAAGATGGCCGATAATAAACTCGTAATTGACTGGATGGAGAAGCAACCTGCTCTACACAGCATTCTCGAATTGTCATCCTGGTCATGTAAAAAGTCAAAATGCAATGAAGGGGTTGCAAATGAAAAATGCTGTGTATCCTTAGGATTCTCTTGTACAGAATTATGCTCGTGCAAAAACTGTAACAATCTTCTTCATACATCAGATGTTTGAAATTGATGGAGATGATAGCGATGATGAGGAAGAGTTTGAGCAGGAAGAACTTTTTAGTGTAGTTTAAGTGTAATTTATGGTTTACAAATGTTCATTTTACTTGGTCTACATGATTTTAATGTAATAGGTCTATAATATGTAAATTTATATTAAACTATTTTGTAACTTAACTATTTTGTAACGTAAAGAATGAACCATGAGAAAGTATAAATAAAGAACCCATGAGGTGATAAGCAATATTAAGACACAGGAGTATTATAAGAAACTTTCTACTTTGATGCTTACAATACATTAATATGCCTATAAAATGTAAATTTATATTAAACTATTTTGTAACTTAACTATTTTGTAACGTAACGGATGAACCATGAGAAAGTATAAAATAAAGAACCCATGAGATGATAAGCAATATTAAGAAACAGGAGTATTATAAGAAACTTTGCTGTAATACAGTAATTTCATTTATTTGTTACTAATTGATTATAATTCTATGTTATACATCTACAATGAAAACAATAATGCAACATTTGATTTATTACTAATTGATTATAATTCTATGTTATGCATCCAATGAAAACAAAAAGTTGCAATTATATAGGAGAGATAATATTAATAAATATTTTGTGACAGCATAGTCATGAATTATAAAAATTGAAAATGCATCTTCTTTTCAGTGTGCTTAAATAAATATTAATTAAGGTTTACTAACAGATACATTTCTTACAAGGACTACAATATTAATCTCAAAATTATGATAAAAATATTGCATGTTAAATGTGAAAGAAAGATACAGTATAAGTTATTCCAATGGAACGATTGTATTTTATCCAGTACTCACGTATGTTTGCCGCAATGCAAATTATAGGTAATTGCTGAGAAGGTAAAACTATAGAGGGCGTCGAAGCAACCAAGCGTGTAATTAGAAAATTTTCGCACGAAACTTTTTGGACGACGCGCGGTAACTTGACGATCATTCATACATTTAAAAGACCTAAAATATGTACACAAACTGCTCTATGATATTAAGCATTTAGCCTTTTTAATTTTTGAAATTATATTCTTTAGAAATGTGAAGATTTTAAAAATATTGATACAATATTTAAAATACTATCAAACTTCAAACATAGCAATGCAAATGACAACAATAACACAACAACGCTACGAGAATTTCGGAAGTAAAACGAGTCGTTTAAAATGTTAAATTGTAATTAATCTGAAGTTTTCCGAGATATGCAGTGTGTCATATCATTTTATTTAGATATCATTTAATTTAATTCCAATTAAAATTATTAGGAGGTAATTACTATATTAGAGCATCATTTAACTGAATTTCGGCTATTTTGACACATCAGAATAGACGTGCCTATGTTAAAGCATAGGCGCGTCGCGCGTGGCGCGTCTTAAGGCTATTTATAGAGGCTTGAATATACCTAATTTTGTAGGCTTTACATACTTTTATTTGTAATTTAAAGACATAAAGCTGTATGACTTTATGAAATTATGCCAGACGGGCATTGTATATATTGTTACTTTCTATTATTTTCATTTTTGCATTTATTTTAAATATATGAATACTTAGTACAATACGAGGCCTAGGTATTTCATGATTATAATAAATTGACACAACAGGCCTTATATTTATTATTTATAATCACATTTTTTTTATTATAAAAACATTTTGGTAAAATTAAATTACAGTACAGTAGTATGTTTAAAAGTCATTATTTTAACTTTATATTTATTAGGCCTAGTAGTTATTATTTCAGAATGGATAAATATACTAGCAAAACACAAGTACTGTATGTGATTCCCGATGTGATTCACACTATGTAGAACATAATTGTGATTAAAAAGACAGTAAATGAGCATAATTTTCTATCAACAAGTCAAAGTTGTCTCAGATTCCAAATCCATTCCAAAGTAACCATCTGATCATCAATTTAATGTATGTATGAGGAGTATCTGGCAGCATAAAAACTAGTTGACGATCATATCCAGGCCGGTCATTTTTTTTATCATATTCACCAGGAAAAGTACTTCATCCAATAGTACTTATTGCATTTCTGTAAACTCTAGAAATTTCCTTAAACAATAAAAGAATTGTTGTTTGTTACTCATTGGTTATACATTTTCCATTGTATTTTAATTGTATGCAAACAAAAAGAATAGAATAAAATATGTGTTACCTCTAACTATAATGGAATAACCCAAACCTAATGTTGTATAACAAAATACAGATTATACTATTATCAAAGACGGGTAGGTCACTGTAATGATTTTAAGGAGCTAAAATCGTATTATTGTATAATTAATTATAACAATATAAAAATACTAATATTAACGTTAACATTAATGCGAAACATTAGTTCTTTAAAATTTCTAAAGCTAGTGAAGAATCCAAGTATATTCAATAACGAAAAGTGTTAATCAGACAAAGAGAGGCCTAGCCTAGACTAGGCCTACGTACATGTTTTTCCAAAATATTACACGTGGTAGCTAGCCTCAACTCGATATAAACTAATTTAAAATAAGATAATGTAATTCACATTACCTTAAATAGCATTTAACCAACTTTAGTGTGTTTGGTTGATCACTAGCATATTCAAAACAACAGTATTTTAGGGGGAAAATAGTGATTTTTTATCACTTTCTCCACCTTTATCTCGTCGCCCCATCAATTACCTCCATAATGCTTTCAAAATACATAACAAGGTCAATCTCTCATGAATATGTATGAGAATATCTGACCTCTCAAAAAACTTTTGAATTTTTTTTATAGATGTTTGAAAATTACATGATTTTTAGCGTAAAATTTGAGTGAAATTTGAGTGAAATTTAACATAAATAATAGCTATACTGTGTTTTATATTTTTATTGTATTTTTAGATATTTTGAATAATAAGGTTTAAAGGAAAATAAAATAACTTGTTTGAAGGTCATAACTTTATAGAAAGGTTATGTAAAATGCCAGGTCATTTGTTGATTAAAATGTAATCGACCGTTACGCGAAAATAAACAACTGCGCGTGTGGCTTTTAAACGGTGCGTGGTCGCACATGCGCAGAACCAATTTCATTCGGGAACGTACGTGTACTAACACTAACAGAAAATGAACAAAATAGAGGGCGCTATTTCTATGTATTTCTTTATGTTGAGAAATTCGATTTTTTTACACCTAAAATTACACTTATTGCGTAACTTTTGAAAGCGGGACCGGCTGAATTTGTGTTAATCTAATTATTAACTATAAACTGTGTGAATATCTTCCTCCCCCCCGTTAGGAGATCACGAAATTCGTTTTCTAGGCCTCTTTTTGGCTCATGCCCCATAGCCTATAGGCACTGTCACAGACAGGCAGCCTAGCCTGAGGCTAGGCCTATTATATTACCAATCTCCGCCTGGCTGGTGGTTCGTGGTATTGTTGCTCAGTAATTTAACAATTAACAAGCACCGAAAAGTGAGACGATTCGGCTCACAAAGTGAGAAAGTGGACCGGATCGTCTCAGGGCCGAATCGTCCTAGACTAGCCTAGGCCCTATATAAAGGCTAAACTAGGCTAGCCTAGGCCTAGGCCTAGGCCTAGGCCTAGTACTAGCTAGATAGAGGAGGGCTAGCCTAGCCAGAGAGAAAATAATTAATTACTTACATTGTATGTATGAAACGCTTTTCCAATGGATGTTATAACGTAAGTATCTTTAAATTTTCTATTATATTTTGTTAATAAAGGCACATGGTTGCTGTAAAAGCCAAGAGCTCGAGCGCCTACAAAAACCTTGCTTCCATGCGGCATGACGAGTTCTATCTATTGCGGCGTGGTATTCAGCAGCAGAGCGAGGTATATTATTCAGAGCGTCATTTCGAACGATCGAGCATTATCTACTGCTACGGAGCGCCATTTATGCCTTTATTTACTTACGAAATAGAAATAGTACTACGGTAGCTGCTCCGGTGGACCAAATTTAGCACTAGTGGAGCGCAGTGATATAAAATAGAAATAAGTCACTAATTTTAATATTCTTTTCGTATGTTAATACACTGTGCTCAAGTGGACACAATTTGGCGCCAGTGAGGAGCACAATAATATAAAATAGAAATAAATCACTGCATTTTAATATCTTTTCGTATGTTAATACACTGTGCTCAAGTGGACCCAATTTGGAGCCAGGGGAGCACAGGAAGAGTGATATAAAATAGAAATAAGTCACTGAATTTTTATATCTATGTTATTACACTGTGCTCACGTGGACCCAATTTGGCGCGCGCGCCAGTGAGCACACATTGATATAAAATAGAAAAAAGTCACTAAATTATAATATTATTTTTTCGTATTTTAATACACTGTGCTCAAGTGGACCCAATTTGGCACCAATGGGAGCACAGGGAAATAGTCACATACAAAAACATCGAGAAAAAATACTTCTGGAATTTAAAAATATTTCAAACTTGGTATATTTGTTCAATATCGGTTACTCCATCCGTAGACCAAAAGAAAAAATAGTTTCAAGCCACATCAGTGATTTTACCCAAAATGATACCCCGGCCAGGAACACAATACTTTAACATAGGAAAACGGCCTCATATTACAGTGGTTTATTCATTATATATAATGCATTGTGTTCCATATACCCAACATAATACCCCAGGAACACAATGCTTCAACATAGGAAAACGGCCTCATATTACAGTGGTTTATTCATCATATATAATGCATTGTGTTCCATATACCCAAAATGATACCTCAGGAACACAATGCTTTAACATAGGAAAACGGCCTCATATTACAGTGGTTTATTCATCATATATAATGCATTGTGTTCCATATACCCAAAATGATACCCCAGGAACACAATGCTTTAACCTAGGAAAACGGCCTCATATTACAGTGGTTTATTCATCATATATAATGCATTGTGTTCCATATACCCAAAATGATACCCCAGGAACACAATGCTTTAACATAGGAAAACGGCCTCATTGCTTATAGTGGTTTATTCATCATATATAATGCATTGTGTTCCATATACCCAAAATGATACCACAGGAACACAATGCTATAACATAGCAAAATGGCCTCATTGCTTATTACAGTGGTTTATTCATTATATATAATGCATTGTGTTCCATATACCCAAAATGATACCCCAGGAACACAATGCTTTAACATAGGAAAACGGCCTCATTGCTTATTACACTGGTTTTTTCATTATATATAATGCATTGTGTTCCATATACCCAAAATGATACCCCAGGAACACAATACTTTAACATAGGAAAACGGCCTCATTGTTTATTACAGTGGTTTATTCATTATATATAATGCATTGTGTTCCATATACCATATACTAAATGAAAATGATACACATTAATAAAACGCAAATTCAAGAAATGTTTCTACACTTCATACAAAAGAAAACTTTTAGAGGAAATCATGGAAGTGAATTGGATTAACACATCTACTTTTCAGAAAATGTAAACAAATAATACTGTAACTGAATTGATAAGCACTGATCCCTTTAAACTTTACTATAAAACACTATCAATTACGAAGGGAAAAAAACATGTTTCCACTACTTGATACTAGAGAGTAGAGAATGCTCGATTGTCGAAATGACGCTCTCCCTCAATATCCAATCACATCTTCCTTTAAAACTTCCTAAGTTGTTAATAATCAATGTCCATGAGCATGTTCATGTCTTGACGATCGAGCATTCTCTACTTAATTCTACGGAGCGCCATTTATGCCTTTATTTACTTCCGAAATAGAAATAATACTACGGTAACTGGTTCAGTGGACCAAATTTAGCACCAGTGGAGCACAGTGATATAAAATAGAAATAAGTCACTAAGTTGATTGGTGGATGGAATGTTTGTGAATATTTGAAGACGTTTGTCATGTGACACGTCTTCATAACGAGGCTGTCATTCATAGGCGTATACGTACCAGTGACGGTGTGCGTTAATACACATCAACAAGTGTATGTACGGTGCTTTATTTAAACGTCAATTAAAACTATTATTGGTTGAAGGTTCTTTGTAAATTCTTTTAATAATGACATATTTGGATATTTTTTTAATAATTTATATAATCTATTTTTTACTTGTTTTTTAGTTTTCATTCATTCATTCATCTTTTATTTCGGGAAAAAAAATGTTAAACTTATGTGTTAGAGAAAAGATATTAGTTAAATTGTTGTTTTTTGGAGTTTCTATTTGTGTTATATATTTATTTATATTTTTTTTTTTTATTTTTTTTTTTTTGAGGCGCCTATTCACCACAAGCTTTGCTTTCTTTTAGGCTCCTCCACTTTATATTTATTTAGTTGTAAAGTGAAATAAATAAATGAAATGAAATGAAATGACATTGAATGTGTAGGCCGATCGGATTGGTTTGTGAATATTTTACTGTGTTTGTTATGTGACACGTCTTCATAACCAGGCTGTCATCACAATGTGTAGGCAATGACATGAGAATGTGTGTATACGCTTAAACCTACTACATACAGAAAATGTGTAATATTTTATATTATACAATTATTACAGGTTTCAGGTAATGTATTATTTCTCAATTTTTACGAGATAATAAAAGATGAGAATTGATGAATTATTATTTTAAAAGTATTTTTACATCGATTAAGCATATTTGAATACCTACCGGTATGGTACCATCCATGTTCAACAAAACAGTGTCACATATCTCTCTTTAAAAAATAACAATATTCATAAAAAAAAATATCCGTCGAGGTTCGAACCCCAGCCGATAGCACTCAAAACTTAGCATTACCCGTTACGCCACCAAGTACATGACTGAAGAGCTGATAATAGTCTATTTATACGTGTATTACGTAATTGATCATTACGACATAAATATCCTAGGCCTATTAACCTTGCTAAAACCAAAATGATCAGTTAGCTCAGTCGTCTGAGCGTCGTGTTTACAACACGTATGTCGTGGGTTCGATTCCCACGCTGGTCGATGGAATAGAGTTAAGGCTATGCGAGCCACTGTGTTTGGAGTTCACATATCATACGTCCCCCTTTCCACCACACATCATGAGGCGACAACATCAATGCATCTGGTGATATGGTGGAAACGACCCCAAAAGGCTGTGGCAGGGCCTTAGTGCTGAGGCATCTGGATAGTTGAAATGTTAACATTTATCATAACGATCATAGGTGGCGATAGGCCTATCATTGGTATAGACAGAGCATTCAATTAATTTCGACCCACCTCGCTCCAGGTCAATTAATATGCGTACTTTAGCCTAATTTATAAAGGCAATAAAACTATGAATCATCAGGATATGAATAAAATAGTATACAAATTTATTTATTTGTTTCAAATATTTTATGGGGTCCAAGATGATAATTAATCAATCATAGCTTTATAATAACCCTTCTATAATAAATGTTAATTATCGCGAATAAAGAGTACTTAATATAGTATGACCTACAGAATCTGCCTACAAAACAAGAGAAAATAAGTGGGTACGTATATTGTACAAGTTATAACACTCGTTACTGCTATTGTATTTGTAATCGTTTTTGTTTTTAAGAAAGCAACTGCTCTGGCAAAAATGAAAAAGCAATCTTCAGATAGTGACCGTTCTAAAAGCTGTATTAAACACAAATTTGGTAGGCCTACTATTGACCACCCGATTCCATTTCTTGTTACTGCATGTCTACAATTCCTAACTGCAGTTGCTGCTACATCATATTTTGGTGGTGTGATAAGCACACTTGAAAAACAATTTCAATTTGACAGTAAAATGTCTGGATTGATAGGTATCATAACCGATGCATCAAGTTTTTCATCTGTCTTATTTATAACATATTACGGATCGAAGTCAAATCAGCCAAGAATTATTGGAATTGGAGCTATAGTTAGTTCACTCGGTTATTTCTGTTGTGCGGTGCCGCATTTTTTCAATGATAATTATCAATACAAAGGCATGTCAACAAACGATGAACAACAAAATACTGGTCCACTTTGCAATGTTACCCTTGGTAATAATTCGGCTGAAGAAATACTGGAAACAGTGTATGTTGAGAAAGACATGAGCGGCATTGCTTGGCTTTGTATTGGCAATTTGTTGATTGGTTTTGGTACATCACCATTATTCCCGTTGACACTTACTTATCTTGATGATTCTACAATCGATCCTTCCACAACATCGATTTATATTGGTAATTATACAACCTTTAATTTACTGTAATCGTTTACCATATTTGTAATTTTTGTCGTTTAAATTGATTTTAATGAAAGCTACTTGCATTTATGATCAATTTAAATGAGTTATTTTATGCTTCTCCTAAATTGTTTAACCAATTAAATAATTGTTGTAATAATTATCCTTTCTTAGGTACCTTTATGTCGATGACATCATTTGGACCTCTTCTGGGGTTCTTTACTAGTTACAAGTGTTTGTCATTGTACGTTGACTTCGAACGCTTTAGTGTAGAAGACAAGCCTTTAGGATTTCGAGATCCAACTTGGCTAGGTGCTTGGTGGCTTGGATATCTTTGTGCCAGTGCTTTAATGTTATTATTGTCTTTACCAATGTTTTTCTTTCCACGACACCTCACCAAGCACGAATGTCAGATATGTAGCCGAATGATTAAAGATGATGGTAAAAACGAAGACATTATGGTTGGAATCTCCTTTCGTATGTTCAATGAATCTAGCATCTTGGCAAATATTGTTGGTAAGATACAATATTTACAAAGTTAACTTCTCAAATTGAGCCTTACTATCAGAATCTCGCTACTTGTAAAAAATATGCAAATTTGTTTTATAATAATATTACAGTAACCAAATTATCAATAACACACAATTTTTTTTTTCTCTTTTGTGGCGCAAACACCACTTTTATTCACATTCATATCTCATATTACATAAAATCGTATTATTTAACTTGTAAATGTCGTTACAGTTCATAAGTAACATTTTTACATATATGAATTCTGTATTACTCCTTTTTTCATTAATTTTCTTATATTTTGTTATACACTTGACAGGATCATCATTATCATCTATCCCGTTTTAAAATAGTTCACACATTTTCATTTGTTTGTTTTCATTTTACAACCCGGATTATACAATATATTTATATACATGATAAAAAAAAACAATAATAGCTCAGTACCACCAGTAACCCGTATCACTGTAATTCTTTTTCGGTTAATCGTATCAAATTAGAAATTATATTATCATAATCTTATTTCTTAAAGCTACCCATTTTTCTATACTTGTTTCTTTATTGTATGTTTCACATTCAATGTTATATAACATATTGCTTTTAAATGAATTCCATAAAGATTTACCCACTGGCTTATTTAGTGCAGATAACATTTTTATTCTATAAATAGTAAATGCTGCAAAAGTGTAAATATAATCTATTAGCTTATCTCCCGTTCCTAGTATTAATTGTTTAAATGATATATTATTGTGATTTAAACTTACAAAGATACTAAGCATTTTCCTCCAATATTTCTGAATAAATCTACAACTAAAAAACAAATGATTTTCATTTTCAATTTCTCCACATTTGTCACACGTTTGTGTTTCCTTAACTTTCCACTGATACAGCCGTTTGTTGGTAGGCAGTATTCTATGTAACATCTTATAATTGAATTGTGCTAGTTTCTTATCTTTCATTTTACATACTTTCCGTGACCAAGAAGTTTTCCAATCAATGTTGTTATCATTGAAGTACTCTTCCCATTTTAGTTGTGACATTGGAATAATGAAATATTCTTTCACAAACCATGAGTATATTAGTTTGGTAGTATTAATCTCATACTTGGTCCCAACTAATTCATCATTATCATCACAATTGAAAATATCTACCTCCTTAATAATACGTTTCCATTGAATTGGTATTGCCTTATTAATGCACAAATACTCATTTAACCAGTTTGTTTTACATTGTAGTTTCACCAGTATTTCGTTATATAATACAATAACACACAATTACCATAAACAAACTTGTTATATAAATTGTTGCTAATTTTATTATGTTGACCAATATAGATGTTTGTGATATTGTAAAGAAATTACTTCATTGCATTTTGTATACAATAAATTAAAAAAATATCATTAGTATTTGTTTATTGTTTAGGTTTTGTGAAAGCAATGAAAAGACTGATAATGAATCCTGTATTGACATCCGTATTATTGGTATCAACCTGTGACATAGCAATCATTGGAGGTTTCATATTCTTTGTTGCCAAGTATATACAAGTGCAGTTTAATGTAGCTCCAGCTATTACCTCAATCATCGTTGGTAAGTTCTGCAAAGTTTAAAAACATTTCTTCAAAGAAAATGAAACTCCACTAAACAACGATGTTATTCATAGTACTTTTTGGCCTCATTTAAAACAGATTTAGGGCCCATTATAATGATCTTACTTTTTTCTCTTTTTATTTCATTAATTTTTTTAAATTTTTGTTTAGGTCTTACCACAGCTCCAGGTAATATAGCTGGCAACGTTATAAGCAGTTTTATAATAAAAAGGTTAAAACTAAAGTTA